>NW_016107998.1:669093-688580 GCF_001604975.1 Cebus imitator
ACAACAGATGCCGGAGAGGATGTGGAGAAATAGGAACACTTTTACACTGTTGGTGGGAGTGTAAATTAGTTCAACCATTGTGGAAGACAGTGTGGCGGTTCCTCAAGGACCTAGAAATAGAAATTCCATTTGACCCAGCAATCCCATTACTGGGTATATACCCAAAGGATTATAAATCATTCTACCATAAGGAGACATGCACATGAATGTTCATTGCAGCACAGTTTACAATAGCAAAGACCTGGAACCAACCCAAATGCCCATCGATGATAGACTGGACAGGGAAAATGTGGCACATATACACGATGGAATATTACGCAGCCATCAAAAACGATGAGTGTGTCCTTTGTAGGGACATGGATGAACCTGGAAGCCATCATTCTCAGCAAACTGACACAGGAGCAGAATATCAAACACCGCATGTTCTCACTCATAGGCAGGTGTTGAACAATGAGAACACATGGATACAGGGAGGGGAGCACTACACACTCGGGTCTGTTGGGGGAAAGTAGGGGAGGGACAGCAGGGGGTGGTGAGTTGGCGGGGGATGGCATGGGGAGAAATGCCAAATATAGGTGAGGGGGAGGAAGGCAGCAAATCACACTGCCATGTGTATACCTATGCAACAATCTTGCATGTTCTTCACATGTACCCCCAAACCTAAAATGCAATTTAAAAAAAAGAAATTTACTTATGTAACATTATGCTTATCATTTCACCTAATTTTTCTTCTGTGTATCTATACTGAAAAAGTTAATTATGAGAGATAAAAGCAAAGACCTAGGTATAGAGAAAATCATTAGCAACTGACTTATATAGATTGATATTTATATAAATTGATCCACATTTTGAATTTTATCATTATCACCTACACAGCTTACCTTTGTTGCAATTGCTAGATCTGCTTTTCTCATTTTTTAAATAAAGAAATAACATATAATGTGTGTATACCTTAGATGTATAGCTTTATAAATTTTTACATATGAATAGTACCTGTAACTACTGCTTTGATTTAGATTTCAAACATGTTTCAAGACCCAAAATGGATCTCTTATTCCTCTTCTAAAATATAATCAGTATTCTGGCCACTAACACAATAGCTTAGTTTTCCTTTTATAAAATCCATGTTAATGAAATCATGCATCATAGAATAAACATATTTTAGCTTTCTTAGAAACTGTCCAATTGTTTTCCAAAATGACATCACGAATTTACTAGTAATGTAACTGACACCACATTGGTAACATTTGGTATTGTCAATCTTTTTAATGTTAGTTATTCTGTTGGTATATAGCTGCATGGCGTTGTGTTAAAGATTTGTATCTCTGGTGATTAATGTTGCTCATTTTTTATTTGTTGTTCAGCTGATGAATTTGATAACCCATTTATGGCTTTGGCGATTTTTAAAAAATGAGTTGTTTCTTGGTTCTAAAGTAGTGGATTTTGTTTTGTTTATGTTCTTATTTCTTTGACTACAAGTGCCTTGTCATTTTTCTCTCTTATTATTTTTTAATGTTATGGTTATTATTTTTTAATGTTATATGTAATAAAAATCTTTGTATTTGCAAAGTAGTGAAAATATTCTCTGACATTTTATTCTAGAAGCTTTATGATTTTAACATTCCCACATACATTTTCAATTCATATTGGATTATTTTTGTATATGGTGTAAGATAGCCGTCAGTTTTTTCCATTTTTTTTCATTTACCCCAGCATCATTTATTGAATATCTAGTTATTTCCCCATTAAATAATAATGTCTCATTTATGAAAAATCAACTGTGCACATACGTAGGTATATTTCTGGAATTTCTCCTTTATTCCATTGGTCTAATTGTGATACCTTACCCTGATCTTATACTGCCTTAACTACTGTAGGTTTATGTAAAGTCCAGAAATCTAGTGATGTAATTCTTTCAACTTTGTTCTTCTTTAGGCTCACATTACTTAGGATTTCAGGTACAATATGGATTATGAATACTGAGTTAGGCTACCTACATATATTTTACAGTGGCTACTTGTCACCTTCCCTGCTAGAGACAAGAGAAGATCTTTATGGCTTTTCACTATGAGAACTTGGTGGGAATCCTGATAAAGGGACATCCTTTAAGACGGCAGTGGGAGTTTCACACAGTATAGCTTGTTCACACTCAGCCTTCAGCCATTTATAAAAATTGCTACTTAGGTGATTACAAATTTATGATTCCAGGCTAGTATATTTCAGCTGTTCTTCTCTGATTTTAGGTGGCAATCTGCTCTAAGAACTTAGTTATGTAATGACCATAAGAAAATTATTGCTTTTTAGTTTCTCTTGATGTTTCTTGTTCTCAGGATAGTAGCGACAACTTTCAACTCTATATATTGGAGCAGAGACTGGATATTCTCTGCCAGATACATTTAATATGACAACTGCTCTAGTTGCACTCAAGTCTATTATTTTTCTTTTTTAAATTTTTTCCAATTATGTTTTTATTTATTTCTTTTCTGTCACCTTCTTCTGGATTAAGTAGTTTAATTGTTTCATTTTATTTCTTTATTAGCTCTTTAATCACACTTTATTTAATTATTCATTTAATGGTTACACTATAGATTTAATTATGTATCCTAGGCTCAGTCACACTATTGATTAAATTAGTTTATTTGCTGCTTCCCAGAGAATAAAAGAAACTTACATTATAACTTCATTTACCACTTCCTAATCTTTGTACTAAATATAATTTATATATATCATATACTTCATAGGACACTATTATTTTTCTTTTAATAAATTGCTAATATTGGGTTGTATTTATCATTGTACTTAACTTTCTAGTTTGTGTGTGTGTGTGTGTTTTCCTTAGAGTTTTGTGCTTTCATTTATGATAATTTTCCCTTTGCCTAATTTATATAGTTTAAGCCTGCTGGCAAGAAACTATTGAAAAATGTCAACTTCTAATAAAACAAATTATTTATAAAAAACTTAATTACTGAGGAATGTTTTATCTGCATATAATTCTGAGTTGGTAGCACTGTTTTTCTTTTATCTCATTAAAGATTGTCTTTGAACTTTAATAGCTTTTTTTTTAAAGTTTGTCATCAGTCTATTACTACTTATTAAATTTTTTTTTTATTTTTTAATCTGGCTTACATTTAAGATGTCACCTTATTGACTACCATATGCTTACGTATGATTTCTTTGTATTTATTTATTCTGTATAGGGGTTGCTAAATTTTTTGAATCTGTAGGTTGATGTTTTCATCACATAAGGAAAATTATTGAACAATATTTCTTTAAATTATATTTATGCTCAATGCTAACCCTCCTTTTTTTTAGGAACTCCAAAATAAATGTATATTATACATTTGACTGTACTTCACATTTCTTAGATGCTAATTTTTGTTCTTTTCTTTCTACTCTAGATTTCTTCCATTCATTTGTCTTTTACTTTTCAAATCCTTTTTTATTCTATCTCCACTCTCCTCTTAAACCACCCAAGTTCTTAAGTATTTTACCATCCCCCAAATGTCCGTATGACTTTTTAAATGGATTCTTAGTTGTCTCTAACGTATGATTGCAGTTACGCTGATGACTTTGTCTACAATATCCAGTGTTTTGAACATCTTTGGTTATGATGTTACTGAGTTTTTTCCTCTTTATTACCTGCTGCTTTTTCTTTCTTATTTTTTTAATTGCACTGGACATAGTGGAAGATATGTGGTAGATACATATTATGTAACTTTTATTGAAGGAGCATTATGAAGTACACCCAGAGGCAGTGGACCTGTGGGATATACAACATACTGAGACACCAGCTGGGGCAGCCAAGGAAGTGCTGACATCACCCCTCACTAAACCCAGCCTGCACGGCTCACATGGCTCCAAAACAGATCTGTCAGACACTGATCTGTAACACAGTACAATTATAAGCAAATCACTTTGTATCAAACTTTGGTTTTAGGCTTTGTTGAGTATTTCACTTTTTTTCCTAAAAATATGGCATGGTCCTAATCCTAGATTATGCCTTTACTGTAGTTTCATAATGTCTACCAATGTCTCTAATTGGGCATAGAACTTAAGCTCTGTCATCCAAGATGGAGGCATATAAATAAAAACCAACAACTTAAGCTCTATCTCCCCAACACTGCATAAGCTCTGAAATGTTTGCCTGGATCTCCAGCTTCCCAGTGGCTCTGCCTTCTAGGCCTCCTGAAGTTTTCCCCTGTGGATGTGTAGGAGTTGGTAAAGTATTTACAAAGGTTTTTGGAGCCTCTTCCTTGCTTCTTTCTCTCTAGCACCAGATTTCCCAAATCCCAATTGTCTGGCCAGTTCTCAACACTAAATCTACGTTCCCTGCCTGCAGAGACCTCTGTTCTCTAATTAACAGCCTATTCTATACCATGTTTTAGAGCAGGGGTTGACAAATATGTTAGGAGAGAATGCAGTTTGCTGATCCCCATTTTTGTGGGTTCTCAGGACAAAAGCCAAAGTAAAAGTGAAGTTCAACTCTTATACCTCCCTTCTTTCAATAATTTCACCTATTATCCAGAATATACAAAACAAACAACTAATTGGTTGGAAATATTCTGTACAGATTTCATAGTTGTTTTTTTTTTCTTTGTGTGTGTGTGTGTGTGTATGTGTGTGTGTGTATTAAAGTGATTTGGTCTGATGTCGTTGTATGCCATCATTTTTAGAACCAGTTATCTGGTCTTATTATTTTTTTCACAAAAAGATTGTAGTTAAACTATAAGAAAAAGTAAATTATTTTTTATTCTCACTGAATTTCTACATGTTCTCTGATGACCTCTAAGGAAGATGTAAGACAAAGTTTAGAGAGGGTAGAGGGTGAGAAAGAAGGCAGAGGGTAGAGGGTGGGAATGAAGGCAAAATAAAATAATAGGAGGGTGGAGTGAGTTCTTTTTCATACATTGTATTGCATCAACCAGAAAAGTTATACAGTTCTGCCTCTTTTGTGTGTGTGTGTGTGTGTGTGTGTGTGTGTGTGTGTGTGTGTGTGACAGAGTTTCACTCTTGTTACCCAGGCTGGAGTGCAATGGTGCGATCTCGGCTCACCACAACCTCCGCCTGCTGGGTTCAGGCAATTCTCCTGCCTCAGCCTCCTGAGTAGCTGAGATTACAGGCATGCACCACCATGCCCAGCTGATTTTTTGTATTTTTAGTAGAGACAGGGTTTCTCCATGTTGACCAGGATGGTCTCAATCTCTTGACATTGTGATCCACCTGCCTCGGCCTCCCAAAGTGCTGGGATTACAGTCTTGAGCCACCGCGCCCGGCCCCAGTTCTGCCTCTTTAACTCAAAAGATGAAGATCTAAGCAAGTACCACATCCTTTTGCTCAGAGCTCTTTTATTTGTTTTGAATCATTTCTCATTTAATTAGCATCAATCTTACATATACTCTGATCAGAGGTAAATATAAATATCTCAGAGCAATAGGCGAATAATATGAAGCTTGCATGAAGTGTGAAATTATCTTAACTATTACCCATTTCCATTAATATATATAATTGATAGAGGCTGTTAGAATCTCCTGATTTTTTTTGTAAAAGTGTGTCTGCATTAAGAATACATTAGAGAGGGAGGCAGAGCAACATGGAGGAATAGAAGGCTACACTGATCATCCAGCCCCTCTCCCAGAAAAACACAAGTTTCACAACAATTTACACACAAAAAACAGTTTCTGAAGAACCAAAACTCAGGTGAGCACTCATAGTATCAGGTTTTAACTTCATATCACTGAAAGACACACTGAGAAGATAGAAGAAACAGTTTTGAATCTCAATGCCATACCTCTCAACCCCCAATGGCAGTTGTGTGGTTGCAGAGATTCTCTGGGTTCTGAAAGATGGAAAATACAGCATTTGTGAGAGATTGAACTCAGTGCTGTCCTGTTAGAGCTGAAAGAAAAACTGGACCAAACTCCGTTGATGCCCGCCCACAGAGGGAGCAATTAAACCAGCCCTGTCCAGAGGGAAATCACTGATTCCAGTGGTTCTAACTTCAGTGCCCACAAACCTTACCACTTACAGTGTTCTGTGTTTTCAAGTAAACTTGAAAGGCATTCTAGACCACAAGGACTGCAAAACCTAGATGAGCCCTAGGGCTGAAGTATGCCCAGAGACAATGCACCTGGGTGGCATGTGATGTACTGAGACACCAGCTGGGGCAGCCAAGAAAATGTTGACATCGCCCCTCCCTAAACCCAGGCTGCACAGCTCACATGGCTCCAAAACAGACTTATTCCTTCCACTTGAGGGGAGAGGAGGAGAGGGAAAAGTGGGGAGGACTTTGTCTTGCATCTTAGATACCAGCTCAGCCACAGCAGGATACGGCAATGGTCAGAGTCACGAGGCTCTTGTTTCAGACCCTAGCTCCCAGACAACATTTTTAGGCCCATCCTGAACCAGAAGATACTCACTGCCTTGAAGGGAAGAACCCAGTCCTGGAATGATTCATCCCCTGCTAACTGAAGAGCTCTTGGGCCCTGAATAACCAGCAGCAATATCTAAGTGTTACATCAAGGTCCTTGAAAGAGCCTCTGAGACTTGCTGGCTTCAGGTGAGACTCAGCACATTCTCAGCTATGGTAGCTGTGGTGCAAAAACCTCTTTATTCTTAAGAAAAGCAGAGGGTAAAGTAAACGGGACTTGGTCTTGCATCTTAGGTATCAGCAGACCTACAGTGGGTAGAGCAACAAGCAGGCTCTTGGGGTTCATGATTCCAAAGCATCAACATCCCTTCACAATAAACATCCTTCATTATACTCAACATTCCTTCATGAATTCAACATTCTCTTTATGATAAAAACCCTCAAAAAGCTGGGATGGAAGAAACACACCTCAACATAATAAAACCCATATATGACAGACCATTCAGCTAGTATCATACTGAATAGGAAAAAACTGAAAGCCTTTCCTCTAAGATGTGGAACATGGCAACGATGCCCACTGTCACCATGTCATTCAATATACTACTGAAAGTACTAACTAGATCAATCAGACAAAAGAAAGAAATAAAGGTCATCCAAACTGGAAAAGAAGACAAGTTATCCTTGTTTGTAGATGATTGATCTTATATTTGGAAAAACATAAAGACTCCACAAAGAAATTAATAGAACTGATTAATTTGGTAAAGTTGCTGGATACAAAATCAACATGCAACAGTCAGTAGCATCACTATATTCCAAAAGTGAACAATGTGAGAAATAAATTTAAAAAATAATAGCATTTATGTTAGCCACACATAAAATTAAATAACAGGAATTAACCGTATAAAACACTGATGAAAGAAAGTGCAGAAAATGCCAAAAAATGGAAAAATATTCCATGTTCATGAATTGTCAGAATCAATATTGTTAAAATGTCCATACTACTCAAAGCAATCTACAGATTTGATGGAATCCCTATCAAAACGCCTATCACATTCTTCACAGAAATAGAAACAAATCCTAAATTTATATGGAATCACAAAGGACCCAGAATAGCCGAAGTTATTCTAAGCAAAAAGACAAAAAAATATTGGAAGAATAAAATTACCTGACCTCACGTTATGCCACAGAACTATAGTAATCAAAACAGTACTCACATAAAAAATAGACACATAGACCAATGGAACAGAATAGAGAACTCAGAAACCAATCTACACATTCACAGTGAACTCATTTTTGACAAAGGTGCCAAAAAATACACTGGAGAAGAGACAATCTCTTTAATAAATGGTGCTCAGAAAACTGATTATCCACATGCAGAAGAATTAAACTAGACTTCTATGTGTCACCATATACAAAACTAAAATCAAAATGGATTAAAGACTTAAATATAAGACCTCAAACTATGACACTACAAAAAGAAATATTGAAGAAAATCTCCAGGACATTGGTCTGGGCAATAATACTCAGGCAATACCCCCAAGCACAGACAACCAAAGAAAAAAGGGACAAATGATAGCACACCAAGTTCAAAAGCTTCTGCACAGCAACGGATACAATCAACAAAATGAAGAGACAACCCACAGAATGGGAGGAAATATTTGCAAACTGACAAGGGGATTAATAACAAAAATATATCAGGAGGTCTAACAGCCCTACAGGAAAAAAAATCTAATAGTTTGTTCAAAAAAGGAGCAAAATATTTGAATACATATGTCTCAAATGGAAGACATACAAATGGCAAACAGGCATATGCAAAGGTACTCAACATCACTGATCATCAGAGAAATGCAAATGAAAGCTACAATGAGATATATCATCTCACCCAGGTAAGACAACTTATATCCAAAGACAGGCAATAACAAATACTTTTGAGGATGTTGAAAAAAGGGAACCCTTGTACACTGTTGGAAGAAATGTAAATCAGTACAACCATGATGAGGAACAGTCTGGAGGTTCCTCAAAAACCTAAATTTGACCTACCTTTGATTCAGCAATCACATTGCTGGGTATATACCCAAAATAAAGGCAGTTAGTATATTGAAGGGATATTTGCACTCCTATGTTTGTTGCAGCACTATTTTCAGTAGCTAAGATTTGGAAGCAAGTGGAATGTCCATCAACACATAAGTTTTGTTTTTGTTTTTTTTTTCTTTTCCTTGGAAACAACTTTAATTTACACCTGTAACAGACTGTTTTAGAAAAAAAAAATTCACAGGACTAGATTCTTTAGTTACACAAATATAAAGCGAGTATACACCTCTTGACTTTGAAAAACTATGGAATCTCAACAATTTTCAGTGCAGAAGCTGCAGGTTGAAATATTATATATCCTGTATGTGAATGTAAATTGAGTATATTTACTTTTAGAATCACTTGCCTTTGGAAAGTTGACAGTGATAGTAGCCATTCTTTCATAAAAACCTCATGCCCCACCTACAATGATGTGGTTAGGCTTTCCTGACCCAAGAAACACATTCACAATAGTTGCTGTACATTTCTAAAATATAAAACTATTTAGTCTTAACTTCATATGTAACACATAAGTTAATAAAGAAAATGTGGTACATATACACAATAGAGTACACAATGGAGTTCACTCATAAAAAGGGATGAGATTTAGTCATTTGCAACAACATGGATGGAACTGGAGATCATTATGTTAAGTGAAGTAAGCCAGGCACAGAAAGACAAGCATGGCATGTTCTCACTTATTTGTAGGATTTAAAAATCCAAACAATTGAACTCATGGACAAAGACAATAGAGGGATAGTTACCAGAGACTGACAATGGTAGTGGAAGGTGGTGGGGAGGTAGATATAGTTAATAGGTACAAAAAATAACTAGAAAGAATGAATAAGACCTACTATTTGATCACACAACAGGATAACTATAATTAATAATAACTTAATTATGCATTTTTAAATAAAGAGTGTAATTGGCTTGTTTATAACTCAAAGGATAAAATGATTGAGAAGATGGATATCCCATTCTCCATGTTGTGGTTATTTCACTTGGCTTGTCTGTATCAAAACATTTCATGTATCCCATAAATATATATACCTAATATGTACCAGAAAAATTAAAAATGAAAACATTGAAAAAAAATACATTACAAAATGCCTTCAGAGAAAGTTGTGTTCTACAGCTTAGGTAATATTTTTACTTAAGAAGGAAGGTTACCTGAAAAAGTTTTCAACCTGAGGCTCAAATTTCTTGAATATTAATTAAATTCTTTTAAGGAAGACATTTTTCAAACCCAAGGAAATGAAAATAAGTGATGCTTTTTCCTAAGTAGCTACAAAAAGTTGGAGAAAACTACACAAAACTTATTTAGGGGCAATACTTATATCTCAAGTAATGTAGGTATCCAAACTCTGAGAATAATTTGGCCCAAATCCTTCACTCCACCTAAAGTGATGTTTGTAAATATTAAAGATAACACCAAATCATTTGTATTTACCAGCACTGCATTTATAAAATCACAGATGCATTGCATGGAAATGTTATTGATTTATATTTATCTCAAGTTAGCTAAATCCAACATGAATTAAAGAATTCAAATTGTCACAAACACACAATGTTGGTTGTGATTGTCCAAGGTATATGTGCATGTAGAAGAAAGATTTGAAATAATTCCAAAATATTGCATGGTTAAATTGCCCATAGAAAGTACCTAAAATCTCCCTAAGTATGGTGTTCACTCCTTACTTATCATATAGCTAATGTTACCACTCAAAATATAAACTTTTTAAATATTTAAATATATTTTTTAGGGATATGGTCTCACTATGTTTCCCAGGCTTGTCTCAAACTCTTGGCCTCAAGCCTCTAATGATCCTCCTGCCTCAGCCTCCTGAGTAGAGGAGACAATAGGCACAAGCAATCTTGCCCAGCTTCTAAATAAATGTGAAATTAAAAATTAAAGGGCATCGAGGAAAGCTCTATTTGACATTTATTGCAACTGATGACCTATGGACAGAGAAAGTCACTTTGTACAGCAAGAGTCCCATGAATTATTTATAAAAATCCTAAGTGCTAACTAACACTTATTGAACACTTAAAACAGCATCAAATGCTTCACATACATTGTCTTTTTAGCTTTCTCTGTAATAACCTACCTTGGGCTAGCATAACTGACTCCATTTTAGCTGTAAACTCCAACCTGGCTTCCCCCTCCTTACCACAGCCCCTTTGGATGCATAACTGGGTCGTGCTGCACTTAGAGTCATTGAAGTGTACTGTTCTTAACACTTGTAACCATTGTAACCGCATCCTGCTTGGCATACCTTCCCACTGCTATTGTAAGAAAAAAGTTTCCCTTTGACCATTGTGTAGAAGGAGCCTGATCGCCCCCCTTCTTGGTAATTGTATGGGCAGCTCTTTCCTCTAAACTGCTTTTCTGCTTCTGTAAAATTCTGCTTCAGCTAAGTACTCCCCCAACAACCCAACCTAAATCAAGGTATAAATGATAATCAGGCCCCACCCTCAGCCGAGAGAATTTTGAGCATTAGCCGTCTCTCGGTCACCAGCACATCAATAAAGGACTCTTAATTTGGAACTCAGAGCATGGCACATTCCTTCTAACTTGCTCAGTTACAACATCTCAATACATTATAAGTTATTATGTCTGTTACGTACAAAGGACTAGGAGCCCAAGATGGTCAAGTGACTCACAATTCTGAAAGCTAGTAAGAGTCAAAGCAGTATCACCCTAGGTCTCTCAGTTAAAAGCCAAGAATCTCAATGCCTTTGACATTTTGCCTCTGAGCTAACATGACAGTTATGAAAAATTAGTTCTTTTAGGTTTTATTTAATTAAACTATAAGCTCAGAAAAGCCGAGACCATTTCTGTTGATTATATTATTCATTCATTTATTAATGCATTTAACAAACATTTATTTAATGAAGATCCCTTGGGCATTAGAAATTTAAAACAAGACTGAAAATAATTCCTGTATCATAAAAATTATATTCTAGTAAGGAGGACAGTAGTATAATAAGAAAAATACACAAATAAGATGTCTATTAGTGATTAGTTCTATGAAAATTATAAAATATGATAGAACTGGGATAAAATTTAGCTAGAGAGGTCAAGTAGGACCATTTTTGCAGAAGGAACATTGGAGTTTATAAATGCAGAAGTCTTTATCAGCATTTTAAAGACCAAATTTCACATCTGTCATTTTAATTCTGATTAATTCAATTTCAATTTTTTCTCTCCATTTCTTTAATTACTTCAGATGAAAACTCATAAAGCTTCTCAGATGGAAATATATCCTGTTACTAACATTCTACTTTTTCATCACCCTTATTACTTCATAGTAAGAACATGTTTTGAAAAGAATGAGCTTCTATAATATTATAACTTCAAGGAAAAGATGATTATTTTACCCACTGCTTGTCCCTTGCCAATTCAAAGGGCCTCTTTCATCATTGTTAGTCTTGCTGAACATGGTGCTACTAGCGAGGGAAGAACAATCTGCTTTACTAGAAGAGACATATCAATTCATGAGATAGTGGTGAGTTTCTTTCTTCCCTAATGCTAGAAAAAGTATTAACCAAGCAGGTGCATTAGGGAAATGTATCAGAATATGCAACAGTCATTTGGGCTCCATCATTATTTTAGCTTTCCTGAATCGAATAACTGTCACTACTCATATGAACCAAATGCTTTCCTCATCTTTATCTTAAAATATAACAAAAAAAAATTAGGCTAAATGTTTTTTAATCACAACATTTATATCACTTTCATAATACACCACTATGTTTATTGCTTGCTCCCTTTACTAAGGCAATCTCTGAATTAAATTTTGGTTTGTTATGTTTCCAGATAGCATCTGAAAGCCTGAAATAAAATCTCTCTACAGAGAGGCAGTTAGAAACCTACCTTTCACTGGGGAAAATGTTATCACTGAGGAGAAAGACTTTAACAATATTATTCCTTTAGAGGGCAAGATAGCCAACAACTATTTGTAATTATATATTGTTCCACTATGGCCAAACTATGAATAAAACAATATGTATATTCATGTTACCAAAAAGGTACAGCACATTTTTTTCTTTTGCCTCCTATTAATTGAAGCCATATAATCTCTAAAGGCGAGAATAGAGCCATCTGCTCTCTCTTCTCCCTGTAATTAGTTTGTGTTGGCTCTGACAAGGTGTTACTGGAGATTTATTGCAAAGAATTTCACTGAGCTGGAACCCAGGTCCTATTGTTTAAACATGGCCAAATCTGAGTGCCCTATGGCTTGTGTACATGGTTTTTCAATGGGCTAATTTCCAAAAGAAAGCTCAGAATCAGTAAAAGAGGCATGATCCAACTGATGCCCTATTCAATGGACTCTTGCTGAAGGCAAGATTATGTTATCAAAACTCTTATTTTGTTAACTTTTTATTGTTATCTTGTCTGAACAATCAATATGTCTTTCTAAATTTTTTTCTCACAGATGTTCAGTCCTCTTTCTCTAGGACTTTCTTTGTAAGCTCCATTAAGGAAGGTTGTTTAAAGAATAAATGTTTCCTGTTTTCCCCACTTGCTGTCTCTTTGAAATGTAGTTAAATAGTGATGCTTTTCCTCCTGAGAATGTTATAAGAATTAAGTTCACCTGAAAACATACAACCTACCAAGATTGAATCAGCAAGAAATAGAAAACCTGAACAGACCAATAACAAGTATCAAATTGAAGCAGTAATAAACTCTGCCAACAAAGAAAAACCCAGGACCAGATGAATTCACTGCTGAATTCTCCTAAACACATAAAAACAACTAACATCAATCTTCCTCAAACCATTCTAAAACAGAGATGGAGGGAATTCTCTGTAACTTATTCTCTGAGGTTAGCATGACCCTAATACCAAGACCAGAGAAGTTCACGGCAAAAAGAAAACTATAGGCCAATACCCCCAATGAACATAGAAGTGAAAATCCTCAACAAATATTAGCAGACCAAATCTAACATGTTAAGAAAAGATAATACACTGGGATAAAGTGAGATTTATCTTATGGTTGCAAGGATGGCTCAATATTTGCAAATCAATAAACATGATGGATCACATTAACAGAATAAAGGACAAAACACATGACCATCAATAGATGCAGAACAAACATTTGACAAGAGTAAATCCCTTTATAACAAAAACTCAAGAAACTCAGCATTGCAGGATCACACCTCAGAGTAATAAGGGAATATATGACAAACACCATACTGAAAACGTTTCATCTAAAACCTAGAACAACAGGATGCTCTCTTTCACCATTCCTATTCAATATAGCACAGGGAGATTAGCAAGAGCAATTAGGCAATAAAAATAAATAAAGCACAGTCAAAGTGGAAAAGCAGAAGTCAAATCGTCCATCATCTCAGATGTCATACTCTGCATTTTATTTCTGGCATGTATTGCATTTTAAAAACTGTTCAGAAGGACAACTGCTGTCATTTTGATTCCCACATAGCTAGATCCCCAGCCAAATCTAAGACTGTGTTTCACTGGGGGTAAATGCACGTGTGTGTGTGTGTGTGTGTGTGTGTGTACATGTACACATGTGACCTGCATACTGGGTATCATCCAAGGACTTGCAATGACATTAAAATTGCCTGGATACTTTTATCCATTTGAGCTATCACTTTTTGTTTCAGGAGCTGTGAAATGTGTTTGATACATTATAACCATGTTATTTGATAATATATCACTACTATTACATTGTAAATTATCAATCACAAGAAGAGTCAAGCCATCAAGTCCCAAAAATAGAGTTGTGTGAAGTAGAAAGCATTAAAGTCAAAAACCCTCATGTATCTCCTTTCTGTATTACACGTCATATGCCCAAGGTCCACCTCACTACTTCCTCAACACTCCATGCCTGGCCTAGGCTAGAGATTTAACCAAGCTTAGTTCATTAACTAATTGATTCCACCTAACACAAATTCTGCAAACATGTTTTTTGCAGAATGGGACAAACAAATTAGGGAAATACCTTGTCAACCAAGGGTAATAGGTTCCTTTACTACTGATTTAGAGGATGTAAAACAATAAACCATATTTTGATTCTTCGTCAAATGAGGGACATTGTACATATTGTTTTTCAAATTCATTTGATTATGATACTTATTTCCCTCCCTCGAAGATCTACCTCCTAGGATTAGTGATTTGTGGAATGGACTTTAGGAAATGCTGCTACAAGTTATTCTATTCTATTCAGAACCTGTCTTTAAAAATGTATAGTAATTAGATAATTCAGGATGTATTAATAGAATATCAGCATATATCATGGAGTAGCAGAATGGGCACAGAAGCTGCTATTGTTTTAGTGTGTCCCACAGATAATCAAGTGTTAGAAACTTAATCCCTAATGTAATAGTGTTGGAAGGTGAGGGCTAATGGGAGGTGTTTATGCCATTATAAAAGAACAAGTTCAATCCTCTCTTGGGCTTTTGCCCTTTAGCCCTTCATCATGTGATGGCACATCGTGAAATTCTTAGCCAGATCCAGGTGCCTTGATCTTGGACTTCCTGGACTCCTGAACTGTGAACCAACAAATTTCTGTATATTATAAATTAACCAGTCTTAAGTTTTCTGTTATAGCAGAACAAAGCAGACTAAGACAGATGTAAGCAGAAGTAAGCTGAAATAAAACTTTGTGTGTGTGTGTGTGTGTATGTATATTTAAACTTTGAATATATATAAATATATATAATCTATAAAAATATGTACAACTTTGAACATAAATATGTAGTATATAAAAATGTTAGAAAAATATTTTATAAAATATAATTTCCCCCATAATCTCTGAAGATTAAGATACCCTTTGCTTTTAATATTTACTAGTAACTGTTTTTCCCCTGTTGTAGATCCCCCCAAATTAATCTGATATCTAAAAGTTAGAAAACAAACCAGTATTCTAGATAGATTCAACTTCTCTTTAATCAGGCCAAAGAATTTTCACCTTAATTATAGAAGAATGTCTTCCTCAAGTTTCTATACAAATATCATGTGACCCACATCTTACTTGGTTGTTTTTAGATTCTTAGTCTCCATAAAAGAACAAGACCGAAAGGTGAGAAAATTCAGGTGAATGTTCTGAATGGAATGTAATAAAAAAAGAATCTAACACTCCATATGGAACTAAGTTTTCTTTAAGTGTGAAAATGAGAGAAAAATAACCTATAGTGTTGTTATTATTGCCTGTAGGATTTTAGAAGTTTCAAAGCTAATTCACACATACCACTTTCCTCCAAAACTTTTCTAAATTGTACATATACTCCATGGATTATAATTTTTTCCCATATAATGATGATAAATGTCAAAACACAAAACATTTAGATAACCTGTATAAAGCCACAAGGAATATCATGACATTCATACAGGGAGAGAGTTGGATTAGATGTATCTGAGGAGCAGATCAAGATCTAACACTATTGGATTCTATAATATACTGATATTTCTTCTAGTCACAACTTGCTTTCAGCAACATCAAGAAGGATGACAACAACAAAGACATCAAGATTGTTTCTCTTTAATAATCTCTATACTAACCGCACCGAACACCTTGATTAATTTCTAAATCAACCATTCATCTTTGCATCAAATATGTCAAGTCAGTCTTTGGGTGACTGACTTGGAGTTGATTGCTTGTGGCCCTTTTGCCTGCACATGGATAGACAGTATAGCACTGCTAGTCTGCAATAGTGATATGTATAATTCTGTTACCAGTGCATGAACCAAAATGCAATGATATGCAGATGCTTAATACATTAAGTAAATGAACAACATGTAAAATACGTAAATAATTAAATGTCTGGTTCAATAATTCCTGAATTGGGAAAGATTTATAGCTTTGTAGAACTGTAAAACTAACACTCAAAATGGCTCCTTGCCACTTACCACTATGAGTTCAAATGTGTGCTATAAAGTCTTTAGTAAACAAAGTTTGGTGGTAATGTCAGACACCTGTTAACCTCAATTAGCATGGATATGTGATAATATCTCTTGGAATTTCTACTTGGATTGTTTGTAAAGAGGGGCACCAGATAATCAGTTGTCCAGACGAGAAAAGTATAAAAAATACAGGTTACTGATATGTCTCTATTCCTTAGTTTGTTCAGAAACTGCTCTGCAGATTGAGAACTGGAAGCAAGTCTTTGGTCACAAAGTGCATTTCTTAAAAAGATTAGGTGGATTTTGCCAAAATAAAATAGAGGATAATACATTCCAATATTTTCATATGTTTATATTTCTTAGTCATTTAAAACAGTTCTAAGCTATTATTCTCATTGTGTAGTACAGGAAACCAAATCTGAGACAGGTTAATTAACCAGAACAAGATTTACAAACCAAAAATGGCAAATCCATAATTCCAATTCAAATATTTCTTACTATAAGACCCAATGCCTTTTAAAAAAATGTGTATGGGTACATAGTAGGTATATATATTTATGGGACACATGGAATGTTTTGATATAGGCATGCAAAGTTTGATAAGCACGTCATAAAGAATGAAGTATCCATCCCTCAAGCATTATTCTTTTGAGTTACAATCCGATTACACTCAAGTTATTTTAAAATGCACAATTAAGTTATTATTGATTATAGTTACTGTGCTGTGTGATTAAATAGTAAGTCTTATTCATTCTTTCTAGCTACTTATTGTACCCACTAACTATACCTACCTATCCCCCACCTCCTACTACCCTTCCCAGCCTCTGGTAACCATCCTGCTACTCTCTATCTTCATGAGTTCAATTGTTTTGAATTTTAGATCCCATAAATAAGTGAAAATGTGTGATATTTGTCTTTCTGTGCATGGTTTATTTCACTTAGCATAAGCCCTCCAGTTCCACTCATGTTGCAAATGACTGGATCTTATTCTTCTTTATGGCCGAATAGTACTCTGTTGTATATAAGTACTACATTTTCTTTATTCATTCATCTGCTGATGGACCAGGTTACTTTCAAATTTTGAGTATTGTGAACATTGCTGCAACTTCAGTGCCTTAAGTGCTAAGACCTATTACCCCTAATAAATGAGAAGTGTCATCTAATACAAGAGAGGACTTTTCTGAAACTCTGAAATTGTATTACTGTAATTTGTACTAAATGAATAGCCAATTGTGTGTCACTCCCATTTTATCTCATGTATCAACTTATCAATATATAGATATAAAATTCAGAACATTGGATTCTTTACTACCTGTGAGAACTGACCAAGTCAAATAACCCTTTTCAGAACTCAGTTTCTGCCTTAATAAAATAAAAGGGCAGGAACTATGATCTTTAAGGTCCCTTTTATATTAAGCACTGTTCAAAATTCCATCGTTTTTCCTTTATGCTTAAGAATATGATTTTAGAACTCTTCTAATACATGATTCTTTGATAAAATGGGATCATACTACGAATAAATAAATAAATTTACATTGACATTAAGTCTTTCCAAGTTATATATTATAGATCTGATTCATCTGTTTTAAACATGGCATAGTGCTTCATACAATTTCATGGTATTCCACAGTGCCTCGAGTTTATTTAGACATACTTCCATACAAGGGTATTTATATTATTACTTCCATTGTTCTATTTCTGTTTTGTTTTTGTTTTGTTTTGTTTTTTGCTTTTATAAGTAAAGCTAATGTGTGCATGTGTGTATGAAATTAGATTTTATATATATGCAATATACACATATGAAATACATGGCATAGACATATTCATCTATCTATTTATATGCTTTATACAATTTGGTTAGATTCCCAAGATTTCTAGTGTTAGTAGCTGGGTCAAAAGAGATGAACGCTTTAATTTCCTTACTGGTTTATTTTACTTATCAAAAGCCCTCCAGTTCCATTCATGTTGTTGCAAATGACTGGATGTTATTCTTTTTATGGCTAAATAGTACTCTTTTACTGATACTTATCCAAAAATATTGCGATAGTTTACATTACTATTTGAGATATTGTATGAAGCTACTTTGGGTTGCAAATAAAAGAAAATGTCAATTTAAGTTTATTTAAATAAGAAAATTCACTTTGTCGTGTAACAGAAGCTCAGAGGATGAAGAGGGCTGTGCTGTGGCCTATTTTTCCTCCTGTTAATTCTATTCTCATAGAGCTCTCCAAGGTGATTTCAAGATGACAGCTGCAGCTCTTCCTGGTGTCCATTCTAGGCCTGAAACCACTCAGAGACAGAAATGAGCCTCTTGACCTATTTTTTAAGAGTGTGCAAATCTTCTGCAGAATTTTTTTCTTAGCAGATTTCTCCTCTCTCATTTCCCTGAATTATGTCAGAAATCCATGCTTAAATCAATTACTGGGAAAGGGAATGATTCATCAGGAGTTAACCCAGATTCAGATCTATGGCCAGCATATTCTAAAGTATATGGGTACACTAAGAGGAGAAACAAAACTGAACAAAATTGGTTGTTTTTAGAAACAATTATGTAATTGGTTGTGGTTTGGCAATCAACAGTGTCTGCAACAGTTATTTTTGGTCTTGAGGGGAGGATTTATAACTACATCATGGGCATAATGGTATCATATTTCCATACGCATGTCCCTGGTTACTACTGTAGTTAAGCCTTTTTTCACATATTTATTGATCTTTATCAATTCTTCTCAGTTAAAAGTCTTTTTGTATCTCTTTATCATTCTATTAAAATGAAACACTTGTAAATTAATAGGAGTTCTTTGAAGAATTAATAGGAGCTCTTTTAAGACTTTGTGTGTCAAATATTTTACAAAAAGTTCATAGTCTGTAGTTAGACTTTGATTTATTTTACCTCTTTTTTTTCATGAAGAAGATTTCTTCCCCACCCCCTTCCTTTATGAATTTCAAATTTGTATCTTGCTTAAGAAACCAAAAGTTGTAAAAATATTTTCCTGTGACTGGGTAAGAACAATCTAATCAAATCGTTTTTTTATCTTCATCTGTTTTGACGTAAAAGTATTATGATAAATTTGAGGGAAGTTGCCATTAGGTAATTATTTATCAGAACATATAAAGGATTAGAAAGCAGGATTTGTTCAGGATTCAGTAAGGCCTTCCCTGAGCCCAAGCTCAATATAAATAT
>NW_016107998.1:688680-709637 GCF_001604975.1 Cebus imitator
AGACGGGGTTTCACCGTGTTGACCAGGATGGTCTTGATCTCTTGACCTTGTGATCCACCCGCCTCGGCCTCCCAAAGTGCTGGGATTACAGGCTTGAGCCACCGCGCCCGGCCATGTTATTGTTTTCATTACAACTTAGTTTATCTACAGTATTTATAATAATTTGTTAGTTCATATTTATTTACTAGTATATGTTTTTCTGTTTAATATCTATCTCTCAAACTAGAAAATTAGCCCGTAGCCAAAAAGGACTACTCTTGCTTTATTCATTGCTGAGTCTTTAGGATACCCGGGGCTGGTTGCCTAGTGCATAGTAAATGTTCAATAGTGTGATGAAATGAATTAATGGAAACAAAATGAAGTAAGGAAAGAAAATATAAGGACAGGAAACCCTGCTTTGCAGGCAAATGCAAGAAAGGAGATATTACTGTGGAGAGGCTTTATCTAAGACCTAGTTGCCAAATTGTTCCAATTTGACAGTATAGCTTAAAAATGGACAGTTATAAAAATGCTTTTCTACTTTGACTCAATAATTAGGTAATAATAAACTATCCTGTGGAAATGAGTAGAGAAGCAACCAAAGACTTTCATATAATAAAATTTTTGAATTGTTATTTTTAATAGTGGAATAATTAATTAGAAATAATGTAGAATCCTCAAAAAAGATAGTTTTCTACAAACAATCATAGAATACAAAAAACAATGACATGTCACAATTAAGTTGACAAAATATATATAATGACCTACACAATGCTTATGATAAAGTGTTAAATAAAAGTGGCAAAATACATCATAAAAAAATTGGAAAAGAAAGATCGAGAGTATTAAAAGAAGAACTTTAATGATTTTCATTTTCTTCTTCATAACTTTTATGCTTCCCAAATATTCCACCTGGATCATGGTTCCTTTTGTAATCAGTAAAAAGTAAATATTATAAAACACACGAAGACACATTTCTCAAAAGTAACACTGGCATAATTGCGTTTTTCTAAAGCAGGGAATTATATATAATTGTTTTCCAGTCCTGCTCATCCACTCAACTACATCCAGTTCACTTGAATTTCCTTAATATCCTACCGGTGAGTGGTGTTGTTTCTCACATTCTGATTGGTATTTAACATAGATTTTTCTTATCATCCTATTTTCAATAACCGTATTTAATAAATGAAAAGGAGAGAGAGAGGGAGAGCTCTGTCTAAATGCAGGCACACGAAGCAAGTAGAATATTTCACTCATTTAATTAATTTTCTTCAAGATAGTCCACATAGTTCTGGAAAATTAAAATATGTATTATATTTACGTCTCTTTTTCTCACTTTTGTTTGCATAAAATAAAGACTTGCAAAAAAACTGGTTAGATTTTAAAAGACTTGTGAATATTAGACCAAACAACAAAGGAAGGCCCTCATAGGGGTAAGCCTCTAATAAGAACTGGACCAACTTCCTTCAGTTTTCACTTCTGAAATATATCTTCCCAGTATTTATTTCTATTCTCTAACAACTTAAAGCAGAAATAATATTTGCCACTTGTTAATCTTTATATAAAGATAAACAGTCTGAGGCAATGTGGACGTAGTTACAGAAATATAGACCTGACATTTTTAATTGAAAAGAGCATAGTCAAAGAGTAATGAAATATAAAATTTTATGAAGAGAAATTAAATAAATTATGTTATATCTATTCTTTGGGGTATTAGTCTGCACTTACCTAGATAAGATAAATTTACATTTTTCGCATGAAGCAATAATGCTAATATATTAAAGAAGAAATTTTAAAACTATAAAACAATCAAAAATTTAAAGTAAAAAATAAAGAAACTCCACTTCCTAATACTATCACATTGGGGATTCAAACATTAACAAATGAATTTTGAGAGGACATATGCATTCAGCCCATCATATTTTATCATTAGCCCTTATAATTCCTGTCCTCACATGTGAAATGCCCTAATTTCATATCAACCATCCCAAAAGTTTTAACTCATTTCAGTATCAACTCTAAAGTCTAAAGTCTAAAGTCTCATGTAAATAGTATCTAAATCAGATACAGGTGAGACTCCAAGTATAATTCAGATAATTCATCTGGAGAAGATCCTCTCCATCTGTGAACCTGTGAAACCAGGTTAGTTATGTGTTTCCAAAACCCCAATGTTACGCACAGCAATTCGCCTCTAATGGCCTTCTAGAAAACAGCATTCCTATCGCCACCGACACTTCAAGCACTACTGGAGTTGCTAGATCATAAGGCTGAAGCAGCAACGCATATTTCACAGCTGCCTGAACCTATTGCAGAGACTTTTCTTTTTTATTTTTTAATTTTCTTTTTTTTTCTTTTTTTTTAAATTATACTTTAAGTTGTGGGGTACATGTGCAGAATGTGCAGGTTTGTTACATAGGTATACACTTGCCATGGTGGTTTGCTGTATCCATCCCCCCTTCATCTACATTAAGTATTTCTCCTAATGCTATCCCTCCTCAATCCCCCCACCCCATAGTATGTCTCCCCCAGCCACCCTCCACCTCCCAGCAGACCCCAGTGTGTGATGTTCCCCTCCCTGTGTCCATGTGTTCTCATTGTTCAACACCCACTTTTGAGTGAGAACATGTGGTGTTTTGTTTTCTGTTCCTGTGTCAGTCCACTGAGAATGATGGTTTCCAGCTTCATCTATGTCCCTGCAAAGGACAAGAACTCATCCTTTTTTCATGGTTACATAGTATTCCATGGTGTTTATGTGCCACATTTTCCTTAACCAGTCTATATTTGTTGGGCATTTGGGTTGGTTCCAAGTCTTTGCTATTGTAAACAGTGCTGCAATAAACATATGTGTGCATGTTTCTTTATAATAGAATGGTTTATAATCTTTTGGGTATATACTCAGTAATGGGATTGCTGGGTCAAATGGTATTGCTATTTCTAGATCTTTGAGGAATTGCCACACTGTCTTCCACAATGGTTGAACTAATTTACACTCGCACCAACAGCGTAAAAGCATTCCTATTTTTCCACATCTTTTCCAGCATCTGTTGTCTCCTGATTTTTTTAGATGGGAAAAAATTTTTTCAATTTATCCAACTGGCAAAGGGCTAATAAGCAGAATCTACAAAGAAGGTAAACAAATTTACAAGAAAAAAGCAAACAATCCCATCAAAAAGTGGGCGAAGGATATGAACAGACACTTTTCAAAAGAAGACATTTATGCAGCCAACAAGCATATGAAAAAAAAACTCATCATCACTGGTCATTAGAGAAATGCAAATCAAAACCACATTGAGATACCATCTCATACTGAGCCTTTTCTTTTTCTGGGCTCCACTCAAAACTAGCAACTTTTTGGGTTACTCAGTAAATTGACCAGAGTAATACACCCAAATGAAGGATATGTTCAAAAATTCAAAGAGGTCCCTAGGCATTGCGTTTTTTTTTTTAGTTGTAGGAAGGGCCACATACAACAACTTTTCCTTTACCTTAGAATGGATATATCAGCATGCCCTGTATCATTGTACCCCAAGAAATTCCACTGAGGTAGAGGCCCCTGAAGTTTTGTCTGATTTATTTTCTACTCTTTCACATGTAGACAAGTCCAATAAGTCCAGAATAGTTGCTACTTCTTCCTCTCTAGGTCCAGTCATCATAATGTTATCAATATAAGGGACCAGTGTGATATCTTGTGGAAGGAAAAGGTGACCAACATCTCTGTGAACTACATTATGACATAGGGTTGGAGAGTTAATAGATTCTTAAGGGTGTAGTTGTGCTACCCACAGTATGGGATGCCGCATGTAATTTTCAGTCATCTCAGACCTGTGCCTATAGAAAATGAGGATCTCCTCTAGAGCACTCATAGAATCTTTCAGGTTATTTATGTGGCACTCAGGCTGGGAAATTGAATCCCTGAACTCATCCTTTTCTTTCATCGTTTTGTCCAGCAACACTAGGAGCAACAAATTTCATAATATTCATTTTTTTCCAAAAATATCTTTAAGTATAATATGAGTCATCCTGCTTCTTGCTTTTTATAAGTGGTAGTTGATTGATTAAAAGTATCATTATTTATATTAACTACTTTTATTTAATTATTATTTTTAGGTTTTTTTTCAGCTTAATACTCTCAATTAAAAGGCAACAATTGCTTGTGAGTAGTTGAGGTCACAAACAAGGTATCATATTGAACTATTTGCTTATAACTGGCAATATGGCTACCTCAGATAAAATATATTGACATATTCTTATCACAAGGAAAATTGTTAAAAAGCATAAAGTACAATCCATATTTTTAAGGAGCTTAAAGCTTCCTTAGTAAGATGAGAAACTATATTAATTCAGTAGTATTTCTTAAAAAATAATTTTAACAGCATATTCAGGTTTCACATACACATGCACCTGTGTACACAGTTACACACTTAACTCTCTAGTTATAGAAACACATTATTTATTTGTTTATTTTGAGACAGAGTTTCACTCTTGTTGCCCAGGCTGGAGTGCAATGACACAATCTTGGCTCACAGCGACCCCCATCTCCTGAGTTCAAGTGATTCTTCTGACTCAGCCTCCCAAGAAGCTGGGATTACAGGCATGCACCACCATGCCCAGCTAATTTTGTATTTTTAGTAGAGACATGGTTTCACCATGTTGGTCAGGCTGGTCTCGAACTCCTAACCTCAACTGAACTGCCCACCTCAGCCTCCCAAAGTGCTGGGATTACAGGTGTGAGCCACTGTGCTCGGCCTCACATTATGTTTTAATATTAGTAACATTTTAAAGTTATCTTTGATACTACTGCTTGAAGATTTAGAGACTGAAGTATTTTAATAGGCATAAAATATAATTTTCTATAGGGTCCAGAAATATTTATTTTTTGCTGCCATTTATAGGCTAATATGAGAAAGAAAGACAGAAAAAGGAATAAGAGTGGTATCTCCCATGATGCAGTATAGTCCCAGAAGAGGGAACATTTTAAATTATGACAAGAAAGTACATATGACTTCAAGGAAGAGGTACTCAAAACATGGTATTAGAGAAAAATCAGAAGGCTATTTCTTGCTTCTGTCACGCTTTTATTGTATGGTCTTTGGCAAATCATTTAGCATTTCCAGAATTCAAACTGTTTCCCAGTAAAATAAAAGAGGTTGAATCGAATTATCTGTCACTAAGTTTCCTTCAACAATCGTGTATGGTTATATTCAAGAAAAAAAGTATATAATTTATTTTCTTTAATTGTAGGGATAATAGGTTTTCAATTTTCCATGTATGATAAAATTTAAGAATGGTTAAAATAACCTTAAAAATACCAAAATTGCTCTTGAAATTTAAATAATATGATGACATTAAACCAAGTAGAATGCTCACATTGTGAGCAGCATGTGGGAAATAAAGATAAGGCAGTAAACAATTCATTTATTCATTCTCTGCTTCTCTTGGAATCAATGTGAGAGATCAAGAGAAAAATCTCTTGGACTCTACTTTCTCTTCTTTGATATTTCACTATCTGGCACTTGAATTTGTACTCACTCTCTCTGGTTTGCACTTTTCTCCCAGTGTAATTAAACTTACATTCCTCTGTGACTTTATAGTATCATGATATATGCAGATGTCTGTATCTCTCTCACAAATCTACACATAGTGGGGGATTAATAAATGCAACAATCAAATTTAAAATTTTATGTTTACAATGAGGCTCAATTAAATATGTAATGTAAAAATGTATATATAAATCATATTATATAAAATATCTATACATATGTGTATAGAGATGGTAATAATACACAAGTGAACACTTACTGCTACAATACAGCTAGTTATGTACCTGACAGAATGCTAAGCCCTTGTCTAGAATTACCTTATTTTATTCATAACAACCTATGAACTAGTTATTGGTATTACCTACATTTTACAGATGGGAAAATTAAGGCTCAGAGAGAATTTATGCAATGATAAAACATAGTTAATTAACACAAAACTAGTAAATATTTGGCCAATATTCAAACTATCAGTGTAATTCTGGCAGCTACAACTTATTCTTTCTAAGTATCAATCTGTCTACCCTCCATCCAACTATCAATCTACCCATCCATCCATTCATCTGTTCTTCATTTCTCCATCAGTCCATCTATCTATAAACTATAACTTAATGAAAATCATATAAGGTATATCTTCTAAATCCTGCTTACTTATTTAGCAATATACTACCTACATATTCTAAGTATTTTAACATCGTCTTAATGACACATATACTACCCTTTGTTTTTAATACTATCTACCTCCTTCTTTAAAAGGAGATTTTTATCTTTGCTACTTAATCTATACCTTAACACAATTTAAGGTTTTAGCTTCCAAAAATTACCCTAGAAAAATGGCATTTTACTCAAGAATATTTCATTAAATAAGCCAAATATGGCCCTGAATTTAATTATATACTCATGAGTTAATTATTATTTAAAAAGTCAATTAGCTTTATATCACATTGGAGTTTGAATTTTCCAGCAATTTTTTGTTCATTTAAAGACTGAAGCCAAAAGTCTGAAATAAAATGCTAAATGACTAAATGGGTTCTCCCTAAGGCAACTGGAGATGACAAGGCTAATATGGTCTAATCGAAAATGAAAAACGTTTAGAAAAATGAATTTTTATGTTAAAAAGGAACATTTTGTTTTTCTTTATTTCTTTCTTTCTTTTTTTTTTTCCTCTGGTTTATACTAAATGCTTTATGCCAGCCTGATTGAAACAAGCATATTTTTCTCAAATAAAAAGAAACCTTATAATCACCACTTACATTTTCATACACTTCAATATAAAGTACTTTTTAAAATGTAACTAAAATAAAATGGTTGTCATTTGGGTGAGATTCCAAGAAATGCAATCAACATTCCAATAATGGAAAATGGAATGAAGACTATCTTCCTGAGGAGAACAGTGAAAGAGTGCAACTACCTCAAATGTTCAAACCAATTCTGTCATTAAACTCAACTCTTAGCCCAGCAGAACTCCTAACTGAATGTCCCTACCTATGCATTACAATAATAAGCAATACTTTTGTCTTCATCCCCAGTACTGGAAAATGATAAATGGAGTACTGATATATTGAATAATTAAATATCATGGCTTAAATAAAAGCACATCATTCTTTAAAGGCTGGGTTAAATAAACAAGAAACAATTTTATGTGTGTCAGAGTATCTAGTAAGAAGGATTGAAACATAAATACTTTATGACTATAATCTTCACTTTTGTCTTAAACTACAAATTTAAATTGTTTTCATGGATGGGACTTGAAAACAGGAGATAGAAAAGCATTTTATACTGTAAATAACTACCAGAGGAGGTCTGGTGGTGAATTTGCATTTCCTATCTTAACTCTGTTGTTAGTCACCTGGGTAACTTTCAATCATTCATTTATTCCCTCTGGGCCAAATATATATATTTTTTGTACACAGAGAAACTTTAGTCAGGCATTTTTCTAAAGTCACATTCAGGTCTGGAATTATATTTGATAACTTTCATGTGAATAATCATTTGATATTAAGGAAAATGGACAGAAAGTAAGAAAGTTGATAAACTATCTAATTCTATAGAAATTACATCAATGGACTCCAGTAATTTTTTTGAAAGTTTTAGTTGATATTCTATTTAATATCTAATCCCCACAATCAGTTGTGAATAATCTCTTAGAATGACAACAAATATTTCATCTTCTTAAATCATTCTTATAAAATACAGTACCCTAAAAAAGTGGTCACCACACTGCTTTTGTCTTCTATCTATATGGGACTTGAGGGAAAATATGACTTACTCACCTCTGCATTCTCCGGCACCTGACAGTGTCTGACATCTTAATGACAATTAACAGTATTTGTTAAATGAATGAATAAATGAATGAATGAATGAATGATAACCTGACTTGAAAGGGTACAGGTTTGCCCAGGCTTTTGGAGAACTAGGTTTGAAAAGGCTTTCTGTTAGAAATTGAATATTAAAATAGTTTCTATTATTTTATTACAAAACTTATAATAACAATATGATATGTAATTTTCCTTGATTTAAAATGTTTCATGCTTTAAGATTATTTTATGTAACTATTCATAGATTGTGCAATATTTTGTCATTATCTTTTAAATGCAATCAACTTTCAGTTTATTTAATGTGCAGATAAGAGCAGAAAATCAAGAAATGGGGGAAAACCCCAGCAGTGGGATTTGGACATGAGTCACACAGTCATTTAACTATTAGGCCGCTAAGCAAACAGTACTAGACCATATTTGCAGAACGTATAGTTTAACTGGAAAGACAAGCATTAAATAAACATTTAAGTATGGAATTATAATCATTTATATTTGAAATGATGATAAATCCAGGGAGATATGGAACATGTTTAATGGATACTTTACCTGATTTGTGTGTGAGGGAAGGCTGTACTGAAGAAAATATGTTTAAGATAACATCTGCATAGTGGGTAGGAGATAACCAGGCAAATAGGAAAACATTATAATACAGAGACAACAATATGAGTCAAGGTAAGAAAAGCCTTTTATACTGTAAAGTATCAGTGTGGTTAAGCATTTTTTCTAGTTTTTCTTTTAGTGCGATAACATGGACATTGACCCAATTAATGTCACAGTCTAACGGAGCTAATTTGTTTGGAGGAGCTATAGATATTTTGTCCCAACCCAGTCCAAAAATACATGCTATTGAAATTATAGGTCAGTGAATGCTATAACTTTAAGATTTGTGTCTATTTCCTATACCATCTCCTCCTTGTATTGATGAGAAAATAACAACTGAAAAATACAGTAATTTTTTCAACATCACGGAGTTAATGTCAGAATGAAGATTCCTGACTCTGAATTACATACTCTCTGTATCATAGCATGTTGTTACTAAAGTTTTGTTATAGCTGACAATTAGAGAAACGAATTCATAAAAATGCTATTTATTACAATCATGTTATTAAAAAACTATACATTTATGCTTAAGAGGGCAAATTTTAAAATCAGATTATCTAGGTTTAAAACTTGCTCTGTCATGGACTATATGAACTCTACAGGCAAGAATTTAACCTTCATAAACTTTAATCCTTTCTATTATTATTTAATAGTAATAGCAACTGCTTTGTAGGAGTTTTTAAATAAGGATCAAACAAGGTCTGTCACCTAGCACACAGCCTGGCATAGAAAATGCTTATTGATTAGGCTAAAATTATTAATCAAATTTTTAATTAAGATTAAATTGACATATAGTGAAATGCTTAGATCTTAAGTGTATGATTCAATGAGTTTAGGAGCATGTAAATCTATTACTTCCTATAAAAATGTGAACTATTCCTTCACTCAAAAAATTTCCCTTGTGTCTCAACCAGTGAATTGCTACCTATTATAGGAAACTTCCATTCTGATTTTAATCACATAGACTTATTTTGCTACCCTTGAAGATTACATAAATGGAATTAGGCAACATGTACTGCTTTTGTTCCTATAATATTTTTGATATTGAACAATATGGTTGAATGTCTATATATGTGTGTATATATATATATATATATATATATATATAATATTAATGAATTTTTTATAAGATTATTGCTGAATGGTATTCCATTGCATATGTATACTGGAATCTGATTATCTAGTCTCCTGTTGTTGACATTTGGACTGTTTTTAATTTGAATATATCTATATAATTCTTTATTAGAAGGGTTTTATTAGAGTTATATATTTTGACTTAAAAATAAATATCTTGATGTAGAATAACTTGGTTTTATGATAAATGAATGTTTAACATTGCTGGAAGCTCCAAACATTTTGCAAGTAGTTGTACCATTTTACATTTTCACCAGAAATATTCCAGTTTTGGTTACTCTATATACTCAAAATAAAATTGATATTACCAGTTTTGTTCATTGTAACTATTATAGTGAGTATAAAAAGGTATTATTGTGGTTTCATTTCTCTTTTGTCACTGACTGTTCATGATGAGCACTTGTTTATGTACTTACTACTTATGTAATTTTTTATTTGGTTTGTTTGTTTATCTTTCCTGCTTTTTATCTGATTAGTCTAGCTATTGATTAATCAATTTTATTTTGCTTTTCAAATAAAAGCAACTTTTGTCTTGATTAATTTTCTCTATAACTTGTCTATCTCTATTTTGTTAATTTCTGCTCTTGCCTTTAATTTTTTTTTCTTTCTACTTTCTTTTGGTGTATTAATTCCTAGCTTTTAAAGCTGGAAGCTTATATCATTGATTCTAAACTTTATTCTTTTCTATGTATTTACAGCTGTATATTTTCCTCTAAATTGTGTTTCAGCACCATACATTTTGATGTGTTGTTTCTTATTTTCATTTGCTTTGAAACATCTCCATATTTTCTTGTGGTTTCTATTTGACTCATGTATTATTTAGAAGTATGCTGTTTAATTTTCAAAAGTTTTGGACATTTTCTTACCATTTATTACCATAAAATAAACACATTTTATTGTATTTATTTGGTAGAATTCTGACGTGTTAAGCTTTAAAAATCTTGTAACTTATTGGGCTTATTTGCAAGAAGTTGAAACGAATGCACATATTATAGTTTATTCTGCAATTATGGGATGTAGTATTCTATATGTGTCAAGTCAGAAAACTTCTGTTAATATTTCAAAGTAGGATTATGGGCTTTGTCTATTTCTCCAGTTCTGTCTGCTTTTACTACATTTGCTTTGGAGCTCTAACATCAGACATATAATTTCTTATAATTTGTATGTCTCCTTGGTGAGTTAGTCTTTTTATCATTATAATAAACCTCTCATTATCTTTCATAATACTCCTTGGATTCATATCTACTTTCAGTCACCATTTTGCTTTTTAGATTCTGTTTGTCCCATTATTTTCCTTCTCTGCTGTGTACTTTCTGCTTTCTTTTGCATTTATTATACTACTTTTCAGTTTATTTGTTTTAATTACTGTGTTTTTAAGTACATATTTTTATGTTATTTTTATTGATACTTTAAGGATTGCCATTTTCATATTTAATGTATCAAAGTCTATTTATAGTTACTATTATATCACTTCATGAGATAAGCAAGAAACTTATAACAGCAGAATTTTATTTATCTCCAACTCCAGAAAATGTTAAGTACAAGTTATAGGAGGCCATTATTTTGGACAAAGCAACTACATTAGGCCTTAACAGACCAGGCTAAAAATCATATTGTAGTAATTTATGCTAAAGTTCCAGATTACCAAACCTTAATTAAGTTGTTATCTGACCTTCTGAGAAATCAGAAGAGACAGATAACAGCCAATTTCTCAAACAGGCCAATTGAAATCTTCAGGTGACATGATAATGAAATTTTCTCTACTTTAATCCTTAAAGGCAAAAAAAGAATGACCAAGGCAGGGCGTGCTGACTCATGCCTGTAATTCCATCACTTTGGGAGGCTTAAGCAGGAAGATTGCTTGAGGCCAGGCGTATGAGACCAGCCTGGGTGGAATAGTGAGACTGCATCTCTTAAAAAAAAATTAAAAATTAGCCAGGTGTGATGGTGCATATCTGTAGTCCTAGCTACTTGGGAAGCTGAAGTGGCAGGATATTTGAGCCCAGGAGTTCTAGGTGGCAGTGAGATATGACTATTCCATGCATTGCAGTCTGGACAACAAAGTTAGACTTTGTTTTTAAAAAATAAAATTAAAAAGTTAGCTTGAAGTAAATCAATGTTAAATGTTATTTTTCTATTTTTTTCTCCCTGTCCCCATCTTAAGACAAAAGTAACTTTGAAAGGACGATTGTACTGATTGCTTGCTTCTCCTTCTGCTTCCTTCAGTCCTTCTCTATGAAATAGATTCTTTTTCATGAAATGAAGCATTGCCCAATTGTAGAATCCAATAAAGCCAATTGAGATCTTTAAATTCATTGTAATTTCATCCTGTGGCACTGCTTTGTGCTATTGTTAACATATATTTTATATGTGTGATAAACTCAAAAATTCACTGTTACTGTTTTTGCATTAAAAAGTCAGGTGCCTTTTAAAGATATCAAGATAAAATATATCCTCTTTTCTGTTTTCTCACATATTAACCATTTTCAGTGCTCCTCACTCCTTTTTCTAGATCTGGGTTTCCATCTGGTGTCACTTTCAGCATAAAGAATTTCTGTAGCATTATTTATAGTTCAGTTTCACTGGTGACAAATTCTCTCAGCCTTCATTTATTTGAAAATGTCTTTATTTTGCTTTTATTTTTGAAGGATTTATTTACTAGATATAGAATTCTATGTATACATTTTATTTCAGCACATTTTTGGATGTTGTCATCCAAAAAGCCAGCATGGTGGTGCATGCATGTCGTCTCTGCTACTCGGGAAGCTGAGGCAGAATCGCTAGAGCCCAGGAGTTCCAAGCTGTCATGTGCAATGATTGTGCCTAAGAATAGCCACTGTGCTCCAGCCTGGAAAACATAGCAAGACCTTGTCTCTTATAAAACAAAAGAGAAAGAAGAAAAAAGTTGTCATCCACTATTTCCTGGCCTCATTTGTTTTGGTAAGTCACTTTATTATTGGCCTTTATAGCAATTGTAATAGTTCATCTTTCTCTGGGTGCTTTCTAAAGTTTCAATGTATCTTTAGTTTCTGGATGTGTGACTATAAAGTCACTACATGTCATTTTTTATGGTGTTTACTCTGCTTTGGGTCTACTAAGCTTCTTGGATCTATATGTTAATATTTTCCAGCAATTTTGGAAAAATGTTGCGCATTATTACTTTAAAGATTTTTCTGCTTAGTTCTTTCTTTCTTCTCCCTCTACACAACTTTATTAGGATGTTTGATGTTATATCACAGTTAACTACTGTCATTTTATTTTTGTTTTTAATATTTTTTTGATTTTTAAAATATTGGATAATTTTTATTAATCCCTATTCAAGTTTTGCTGATAATTTCTTCAACTGCTATTCTTCAATTGCCAATCCACTATTAAAACTTATGCAGTGACTTGTTCTTTTCAGGCATTATAAATTTCAGTTCTACAATTTCCATTTTGCTTTAAAAAAAAAAATCATCCCAGCCAGTAGCAGAGGATAATTCCTGTAATCCCAGCATTTTGGGAGGCTGAGACTGGCAGATCACAAGAAGTCAGCAGTTTGAGACCAGTCTGGCCAAGACAGTGAAACCCTGTCTCTACTAAAACTACAAAAATTAGCCGGGTGTGGTGGTGGGCACCTGCAATCCCAGCTTGGGAGGCTGAAGCAGGAGAATCGCTTGAACCTGGGAGGTGGAAAGTGCAGCGAGCTGAGATCGTGCCACTGCACTCCAGTTTGGATGACACAGTGAGACTCTGTCTCAATAATATAAATAATTTTGATTTACCTGCTGAGATTTAATACTGCTAACTTATTTGGCCATATAAACATCATTACCAAATTTTTCCTTAAGTTCTTAAACTACTTTATGGTGGTTGCTTGAATATCCTTATCTGCTGACTGTAGTATCTGGAGTGTCTCAGGTTTTGCCTGTGCCTATTAAAAATATATATATGCTCACACATCCATCATCCATATATACATACATATATATGTGTGTGTGTATCCTATTATCATATACTGTTTTGTGACATTTTTTAAACAATGTACCAGACATTTTCTACATTAATTACATTCTGATTTGTTATATTCCTCAGATTGATTCCTATTAATTTTTATTATAAATAATACCAGTTAAATTATCGATAAATTACTTTAGTCTTGCGGAAGATTTGTTTTATACTCTTTTCAGGTTGGTCAATCTCAGTTTTGTCTTTAGGCTTAGAGTAAATTCATCTGTTTTAACTTCGAGAACAGATAAAAGTTACGGTCCTTCTGAGTTTTGAAGGAATGTCAGAGAGGTTTAAGAAGATCTTCTAACTTATTGGAATTTAAACTTCAAATCCTGTATCTCCTGCAGCGAGTGGCAGCTGAAATATTTGCTCAACTTTTTCAGTCTCTCAATTTTTGCTTTCATCTGGGATTCTTGTTGTCTTTTCTCCATTTCCACATAAAAACGAACAAAATTTAAGGGCAGTTTACATACACATGTGGAGTCTTATCTTTCTGTCTGTGATTTCCCTCCTCATGTGAGCTGCTCTGGCAGCCCAAAGTTTCCTCTTAAACCTCAAGCCAGTAAGATTGTCGCCTTCTGCTGATTGTAACCATCCTGCATTTCCAGGATGGAAGGGCTTCCTGGATGTTGGACTTCCTGTGCTAAAACCAGGAAGTTTCCACAGGGGAAAAGCCACAAAATCTTAGATTTCATCCAATTCAATTTCCTCTCTCTTTTGAGACAGAGTTTCACTCTTGTTGCCCAGGCTGGAGTGCAATGGCGCAATCTCGGCTCACTGGAACCTCCCCATCCCAGGTTCAAGTGATGCTCTTTCCTCAGTCTCCTGAGTACCTGGAATTAACAGGCGTGCACCACCATGCCCAGCTAATTTTTTGTATTTTTAGTAGAGACAAGGTTTCACCATGTTGGTCAGGCTGGTCTCAAACTTCTGACCTCAGGTGATCTGCCCTCCTTGGCCTCCCAAAGTGCGGGGATTACAGGCGTGAGCCACCTCACCTGGCCTCAGTTTCCTCTCTTATTGCCCATATCTTTTCACTTTCTGCCTCCTTTCAGCAGCATCCTACTACTTGACATACTGTTTATTTAATATTTTGTCCAATAGTAATAATTATTAACCACAAATAGTCTACTTTGTCACTACCAGAAGTAAAATATAAATAATATATTTTACTTTTCCAAGTAATGAGAGATTTGATATCAACAACAAAACTGGTCCAACTTATAACCTCAAAATTCACTTCTGGGTGTAGTAACTATCACAAGAATAGTAGTAATAATACAATGTCAAATTATAACTAAAAATAAAACTTTATTCATAGAAAATTAACTTGCAAAACAATTTTCCAACATATTGGCAAGTCTTGTTTCGATGATTGGATGTGGTGGTAATTTTCTCCCTTTTGCTTTCCAATGTTTTTCAAATGTTAATATAAGTAAATAAATACACACACACATATACACATATATATGGCAACTTGGCATAGTGAGGATTTTAAGTTGAAGGACATTGAGAAGACCACAGAAGCAGGAATATCTTTCTGGCCTTCTTCTGCCCCCCTTCTCTCCCAAATCAGGTCATAGAAACTAAGAGAATGTCCTTCGCTCTTTTTCCCCAGCAGTGGGCTATAAAACCTAGCTGACCTTCTCCTGAAAATAGGTCATAAGGTCCTCATCCCAGGGATGTCCTCCCTGTGCCTAGAGAAAAGCAATGTCTTCATCTCTGAAGACACAGAACATGGAGATGAATCTGAACTAGGAGGCCTCTCTGAGTTCCCCCGCTTATGACCTTTAGATCATATCTGTTTTTGCCCAATAATGTTTCTGCACAACTATCCACTTCTTCATCTGACTTAGCATAAAATACACAATTTTCCCTGTTTCTTTTGAGCTTTCATTTCTAAAGGCTCCCATGTCACATAAAACTTAAATGAAATAAATATTTATGCCTTCTATTGTTAATCTGTCTTTTGTCATAGGGATCTCAGACATAAACTTTGTAATGGGGAGGAAAATATATATTTCCTCTATAATATATACATATATACTATTTGCAATTAGAAGATAAGCATCATGTATATTGAATAATGGTTATTTTATTAATTAGAACTGTAATTAAAAATGGGCAAGAGTATAGCTCAAATGTGATAACAGAAGAAATTACTAGGTCTCTTATATACACTATTGAATATAACGTGTTATAAAATATTAGAAAATATATTAAAATACTTTTTTTAAGAGAGCAGTCAGCAGATAAGAAAGATCCACAGAGGCATGCTGATGCTTACTAGCTATGAATGACACAATTAAATTTGTATTCAGATACTATAAACAGAAAAATTTCCTCTATGGTTTCTCTTAATATGCTGGGCAAAATTCCATCATTCAATAGCTTCTAATTTATAGGGATAAGGGATCAGTATATGAATCACTTCTTTGTGAATGTGACAGCATTCATTTTCACAACTTCGTTATGGTTGAAAATAAACTCACTTGAGAAAATTACACAAAAATTTGGAAATGTCATGTATGGTAACAGAAATGTCACATATAGATATTTTATATAGTCTATAAAAATTGCAGCCTTGTGGCCTGCATGCCTGCTTATTTTGGCCTCCTTTGCATTTTAGAAATTAGAACATTTTACCCTGCAAATCAATTTCCATTTCTTCTGGCAATTCTGATTGGAACTGAACAGTGGCAACTCCATTTGGATGGAGTATCATCACTTCAGTGTGCATGGTTTCCACCACTTTACTGATTCATAAGCTGCCAATCTTTTCCATTTATCTCACTTTCTTGGGTTTTGTAGGGACTTAAGTAATTACATGCACACATATCTTAGCCTACAAAAGTGTGATTCAATAATTTCAGTAAGAAAATATATACAGCTATAAACAAACTAGGCTCTTTTTTAAAAAAAATTGTGAAAATGTGGCACATGTACACCATGGAATACCATGCATGCCATTAAAAGGATGAGTTCATGTCCTTTGCAGGGACATGGATGAAGTTGGAAACCATCTTTCTCAGCAAACTGACACAAGAACAGAAAACCAAACGCTGCATGTTCTCACTCATAGGTGACTGTTGAACAATGAGAACACATGGACACAGGGAAGGGAACATCATACACTGGGGTCTGTTGGGGGCCAGGGGGCTAGGGGAGAAATAGTGGGGAGTGGGGAGGGATAACATTGGGAGAAATACCTAATGTAGGTGATGGGGGCATGGAGACAGAAAATCACCATGGCATGTGTATACTTATATAACAATCCTGCAAGATCTGCACATGTACCCCAGAACTTAAAGTATACCTTAAAAAAAAGAAAAGGAAAAAAGAAAAAAAAAGAGACATTAAAAAAATTGTGAATATAAGAAGGGGCATGATATCAGCCAGGCATATTGACGTTGTTCTATAGTCCCAACTTCTTAGGAGATTGAGGCAGGAAGATTGCTTCAGCTCACGAGTTTTAGGTTGCAGTGAGCTGTGATCATCCCACTGTACTCTAGGCTGGCTGACAAAACAAGACTTTGCCTCTAAATTAAACAAATAAAAATTAAAGAAGAGGAAACTGCCTTCACAGTGCAGCAGAGAAAAAGAAAGTTACATAGAAAGGGGATTTAATGTTTGCTCTGCCTCCGTTTTAATCCCAATAGAAAAAAAGTCAAAACTGCACTTGAATGTGGTTTTCATTGGATTTTTTGTCAATGTTTTAAGGATAACTCTGCCTAAGGCAGAGTTATAAAGCCATGCAGGATTCCAGGTGGGTCTGTCAGGGCGTTTTTACTTCGTTGTCAGAATGCATCTCCTCAGTCCATGTGATGAGCATCAGCCACTGGTAATTCTTTCTGCATTCCTTGGGTATATTTTAGTGTTAGTGATGGAGTGTGGACCTGATTTTCTCATGTTTATTCCTATGCCTCCTGGACTCCTTACTCAATTCCATTCTTAGAAGACCTTTTTCTTGCAGGAAAGGTACTTATTTTGAGACAACTCCTTGTCACTTTGCACAAAGGGCTCAGATTAGACCTCATCACCAGTACTGCTTTCTGCATGCCTTCATGGTGGTATCTTGCCTTTAAGGAAACATGAAACACTATCCCACTTTCTTTTTCATGATTAATGAAAGGGATTTCCTCTGTGGTAGATGAACTAGTTTGCTATAAAGTGGTATCTTCTATACATGAGTATCCATGGTAACATTCTAGGCAAGAAAGAAGCATGCTAATACCACTCATCCAACATATAAACTTTCAGGATTATTACAAAGAAGAGCAAAAAATCAACCCCCCACCTAACAAACAGAAATCCCTGTGCATTGGTAAATAACCCCCTGATTATACCCCTCAGCCCACCCTTCCTTCAAAAAGCACCCCCCTCTCACATCCTACCACAAAGATTGTGGTAGGTAATCTTCACTCAAGCAGCTATCCCCATGCAATTACATTTGTCAAACTTCAAGCAGTTTTGTGTCTTTACAATATTACTGGGGTTGGAGGATGGACAGGGAGGAATGAATTTTGAGTAGCATAGAATTTCTCCATGTCTTTTAATTCTATCAATGTTTTCTTCCCTCATTCAAATTGAATTCACCAATCTGTCTGCCTACAGGATGGCTTACTGAGACACTCACACCTCCCCCACTGTCTGCTCCCCCAGCTCTAACAATGCAACCATGATTTCTAAGACTGTACGAGTTTAAAATAAGGATTCTTGGCAGATCTAACGACCACAAACCTTCTGTCATTGGTGATGTAGTTTCTGGGCTTGCTAAAGCATCTCTTGTCCCCATGAATGCCAGTCCTTGCATGCTTGTGTGTGCAGTAAAGGGTTAAAAAGCTTTGGAAAGACACCACGCATGTGTTAATTCGTGCTGCAGCAGCGTGCATCACTTCCACTTTGACCTCATAGTTAATCTGCGTGATAGTTAATCACGCAGAGTCTCTAATGATTTTTTTCCTGTTTATTTTAAATACACACACACGCAAAGGGGGCTGCCCCCGTAAAAGAAAAAAAATCAAAACAAACAGATAGATAAACCCGAAGCGATGGACCCGGGGCAGAACGTGTATGTGTGAGGGGCATGAGTATACACGAGTGTGCGCGTCTTTCCCTCTCCCTTATTTGTCTCCGTGTGAGTCTCTCCCTGTACCCTCCCCCTGCCTCGGTGATATTACTCCCCCAGACTTGGAAGCCGCTGCCAGAGTGACGCTTTGATGGCATCTGCAAGCGTTTGTGCTGATCTTATCTCTGCCCCCTGAATATTAATTCCCAAAGCTGGTAGCAATCCATCTCCCCAGTGACGGGACCTACTAGAAGCAGATGGGGGGAGCCACCATCAGATCATAAGCATAAGAATAATACAAAGGGGAGGGATTCTTCTGCAACCAAGAGGCAAGAGGCGAGAGGAGGAAAAAAAAAAAAAAGCGATGAGTTCGCCAAATATATGGAGCACAGGAAGCTCAGTCTACTCGACTCCTGTATTTTCACAGAAAATGACGGTGTGGATTCTGCTCCTGCTGTCGCTATATCCTGGGTAAGATGTGCCCTTTTTGGCGTCGTTTTGCTCTAAAGAGGTGGGGGGAAGGGGTGGGAAGGGGGAACTCGGGAGACCACCCAGATTTAAAACACTCTTCTAGGACGTGGGGCTTAATAATTTAGGGGAAAGTGAATATATGGGGCGGGGACTGGAAGGAGAAAAGTGGAAGGTCACTTTTGTTAATGTATTAATTTATCGGATTTTATTTTTTTGTTGTTGTTTGGTTTTAGAGTGGAAAACGTAACCTCATAAAGACTTAGTATTTGAGGAGTAGCATTTTGACATTACTGCAATCTGATGTCGGAGTGGGCTGTGCTGATACACGCCAGCATTTGAGGCCATGTTGCAAGCGTTGTGGGTGGGGGTCTGAAGAAGAAATTTACAAATGGGGTCCTGGCGCACACCCGAGGGATATGTGTGAGAGAGCTGGGGGAGGGGGCGGCGAGAGGCCCTGTGTCTGTGTACTAAGGCATCCTTCGCTTCTGAACCGGGCATTCTTAAGGTCACTCAGCCAGGTTTTGCATCCAGCCCCATTGACCAGACAGCCAACTCCCCTTGTGCAAACATGGTTCAGCACCAGGGACAGCAGTCCTGGTTGGGGCCAAAGGGAGAGAGGCTTGTCTAACCTGATAGAATGTCTCTCAATATACATAGGGTATCCACAGTCAGAGACAGAAGGCCAATGAAGCCACGGGGCACTAATAAAATCTAAAGACCCTGATCTGATTACCTCTACCTCCTCCTTGATATGGGAGGAGAACTATTTGGCATAGGGTGGAGAATGTAGTTAAGTGATTGCATAGGGGAATGTATGTCTGGAAAAGAGTTGGCCTTGCTGCAGTGTGGGAAAATATGCTGAACCAGATAAATGTGATGCCAAAATCGTGAAGTATGCATTAATGGTTTAAAACCTTGCTGCACGGAATAGAAAAACAGGAAAGGCTGGAGACTGGACTCTGAAAACCCTGAAAATGTGTGTGCTCTGAAGTGCCTGGCGTTTAAATTTCCTTGAACTTCCTTGAGCCAAGAGTATTACAGGAGTAACCAGCCATGCAGCTTAGTTGACTATTCGTCTACCTACCTAAACACCTCCCCCATGCTCCAAGCTTTATAACTAGGACCAAAGACATGTCAGAGGTCTACTATTTACATTACTTGCATTCTTATATGCTTTCATTTTGAAATAAAGTTCTATAAATATACCTCTCACATTGTACCAATATAAAGAAACAACCAAACAAAAACTAGCTATAGAAAATATCAAGACATTTACCTAACATTTTTTGTGGGTTAACAATCTTACATGGTAGTTGTAACAAAATGAGTTGAAAGAGATGCAGGTTAAACTTAAAAAAAAAATTACTGAAACTATCTAGTCAACTTCTCTGGCCCTCTCTTCTCTAGGATGGGTAATAAGACATATAGATTTATGATAAAGAGATCCAAGCAAAACAAGGAGTGAAAGCCTCACTTTGCAGTTTCTAAACAAAGAGAGTCTGCTTAACTCTTCCAGCAGTTTTTATTACTTCCTAATTTACTATAAAAACACAATGTATTTTCATTAAGAGTATAAGATTTCAGTAGCTTTCTCAAAATAGGAGAGGGCCTTTTACTGGAAACAGTTTTATATGTAATACAATTTCGTGAAATCCTGAAAAAATCATTTTTCAATTCAAAATTTGAACCCATTTTTATATTTAAGGTTGTAGATTGCTGTTAAACTTAATTTGTTTCAGAAATTAGAAAATGTCTATTTTCTAATTTACTTACTAATGAAAAATATCTTTCCTTATTTCTACCATTAATGAAACCTGTGGATTAAAATCTAGACAAGACACGGGGAATGTCTTTCTTTTT
>NW_016107999.1:0-9681 GCF_001604975.1 Cebus imitator
AAAAAAAAAAAAAAAAAAAGTTTGTCCCTTCTCTTTAGGCAAACAGATCTGAAAAGCAGGAAGAGAGAGAAAGCTTCTCCCAGGCAAGGAAACAAGTGTTCTTCTCCAACCCACTTCCATGTAACCTCACTTTTGACCCTGTCTTTCCCACTTACAAGCCTTGACTGGTCTACCGATCCCTTCAAGGTCAAATTCAAGCTCCCTAGTGAGATGTTGAAGGCCCTTCCTCCCTGTGGTCATCACTTGAGCTATTCACTAAGCTCCTCTCCTGGGCCTATTGGAAAACTATACTTCAAGATCATATACTTCAGGTTATGTGGTAAAGAAATGTGAACAGAAGTGACATGTGCTACTTTCAGGTAGAATCCTATAAGGACTGGTTCCTTCATCATTTTATTGTCCCTTTGCTATAGTGAATGATGAGGATCCAGACGGTAGAGGGACCACCACCCCAAGTCAGGACAGCACAGAGCAGAGCTCCTATTGACCCGTGATGAATCTGTGGCTCAGGACAGAAATGGACATTTGTTGTTTTAAGCCTCCAAACTTTCAAGGCTCTTTGTTATTGCAGCATGGCCTAACTCATCCTGACCTATGCACTCACCACCTCCCAATTCCTTTCCACATGCTACAATTTCTAAACACAGAGGATGACTTCTCACCTCCATGTTTTGGCTCATACTAGTCACCCTGTTTACCTCCATTCGCATGTCCTCCAACATTCAACCAACCTCCAACACCTCTTCCAAACCCAGATCAAAAATTACCTCCTCTGTGATGAATCCTGAGTCTCCTGGAGGCAGAAGTCAAAGTTCTCTCCTTTGAACTCAGCTCAGAAAACACTTAATGAATGACTGAGTGGGGGGTTCCTGACCAGAACAACTGAGTGGAAGTCTATGACCAGACATGACTTGTCTGCCATCTTTTACAGATTAAGGATCCTCAGCCTGAGTAAGCTTGTAGTCTTTTCTTTTTCATTCCAAGCAATGTCAATTCTTCCTGCAGACTGAGCAGGAGCATGTTAACCACCATCCTTCCACACTGCAGGGTGCCAAGCTTGCCTTTAGCCCAAAGGAGGGACTTGGTATTTTCCTCAAGGCATTCAGTGCATGTGCCAAGTATTTTGCTTCAGGAGCCAGGGAGGAGCCGCAGAAGCAGCAGCAGAAGGGGAAGAGGAGGCACATGGTGCAGCATATGGTGTCAGTGGCACCTTGCCAGGGATAGCAGCACTTACACGTTGGCCATGGGCAGAAGCTGGAGAACAAATTACACTTCTCCCTTTGGAGAAGGAGACAACATGAGACTGGGTGTCATGCCAAGACCACAGTGAAATGCTAAATATAGATGGATCCTTCTGTCTTGAGCAGTGGTTCTCAACCCTGACCACAGATTAAAAATTACCTGGAGAGCCTTAAAATATTTCAGTGTCTAGGCAGCATTCCAGACTAGCTAGATCAGACTCTCTGGGGGTGGGGCCCAGACATCAGTATTTTTCAAAACTCCCTATGTGATTCGTGGGCAGTGGAGCTTACAAACCCACTCTTGAGCACAGTGTTTATCTGGTCTTCCCAGGAGACCCCAGGAGGTGGATGGCAAGAGTGCGTGGTTTACTCTGCTTTATGTCTTCTATCCTCAGCACTACCTATATTCCATAAAATTGTGATTGTATAAAGTCAGGGATAGAGGAGTTAGTATTTTCTGAGTGTCCCTTATGTGGGAAACTTTGGTGGTATATCCCTTACACACATTGTTCCATTTCATTATCACCTCGATCCCATGGGATGGCCACCCCCTTTGAGAAATGAGAAAACTGAGGCTTAAAAAAGTGAAATCATGTTCACACAGTTAACAAGCAGCAGTCAGGATTCAGTTCAAGGTCCCTTTTCTTCTATACCACTACTTTTCAGAATACAGTGGTGTTTGAGATGCTGCAAACATTTGATTCAAGCAGCATTTTGAGTGTACATTTACAGTTTTCAAAGCCATAACAGAAAAGCACACAAAAAATTGTCTCATATACCACACTGCAGCACACTAGAGTCTTCCAGTGCATTGCTGTGCACTTCTTTGTTAATTCATGTCTGTGCAGACTCCTGAGAAACAATTCTCTTACCTCTGTATTTACCATTGCATTTGTCCATTCTTATGCTGCTGTGAAGAAATACTGGAGACTGGGTAACTTATAAAGGAAAGAGGTTCAATTGACTCACAGTTCTACATGGCTAGGGAGCCCTCAGGAAGTTTTCAATCATGGTCAAAGGCACCTCTTCACAGGGTGGCAGGAGAGAAAATGAGTGCCAGCAGGGGAAATGCCAAACACTTATATCTGCTTATAAATGTTCTCAGATCCCCTGAGAACTCACTCACTATCAGGTGAACAGCATGGGGGGAAACCACCTCCATGATGCAATCACTTCCACCAGGGTCCCTCCTACAACACGTGGGGATTATGGGAACTACAATTAAAGATGGGATTTGGGTGGGGACCAACCATGAACTTCTGGAAAATAGGTATGCTGATTAGAATGACAATGAGGTTTACAGTGAGTTTGAGGGCTTCTGTAATATGACTAAGCTCTGATGGGCAGGTCACAGTGTTTCCAGCCTTCCATTGCAGATAAAGTGTCCACAATGAACCTGGAATTTAAGTTCTGGTCCAGTCTGGCAGCCTTGAAACTCATAAAAATGTTCATTTGATAATTAAGTCATGTTCCAAAATACTAGATAATGGGGATTCTAAATCCATGAAGGAACCTATGCCTTTGACTTCCTCCATTCACTCTTCTTTAATTTTTTTCTTTATTTTTGTCGGACTCAGTTATTTCAGATAACCATGGAATATTATGCAACCACTAAGAAGAAGGAAGTCATGTCCTTTGGAGCAACATGGTTGAAGCTAGAGGCCATTATCTTAAGCAAACTAACACACACACACACACACACACACACACACACACACACACACAAAACAAAGACCACATGCTCTCATGTTTACATGGGAGCTAAACATTGAGTACGCATGGACACAAAGAAGAGAACAACAGATATTGGGACCTCCTTAGAGAGAAGCTTGATGATGGAAAAACTACTTATCAGGTACTAAGTTTATACCTGAGCGATAAAATAATCTGTACACCAAACCTCCATGACATGCAATTCACCTATATAATGAAGTTTCCTATGTATACCTGAACATAAAATAAAAGTAAAAAGAAAAAAAAAGAAATGGCCAACTAAATATGAATTAGCAAAGTACTGCCTGTGTATTTCATATAGGAGCATTTAAACATAATCTCCATTTTTCTTAGAGTGTTAAAAATTTTTAAATCACTGCCCTGGATTAGGCTGCTTCCCCAAACAAAAATTTTAATGCATAAGAATTAAAGCCACCCTGCTAGAGGCTGAATGTTTGTGTCCCCCCAAAATTAAACCTAATCCTCAATGTGTTAGTATTTGGAGATGGGTATTTTGGAGATGATTAAGTCATGAAAGTGTGGTCACCCCCTCTGCGTTCTTCATAAATGGGATTAATACCCTTATAAATAAGATCCCAGAAAGCTCCCTCACCCCTTCCATAATGTGTAGTTATAGCAAGAAAGAGCCACCTATAAACCATGAAGCAGGTGCTCGCCTGACAGCAAATCTGCCAGCAGCTTGATCTTGGACTTCCCAGCCTCCAGAACTGTAAGTAATAAATTTCTATTGTTTATAAACTCTCCAGTTTATCACATTCTGTCACAGTGGCCTAAACAGACTAGGGCACACCCTATGTAAAGAGGAAGAAATAGTTTACTAAGGAGCTAAATGATGACACAGAGAGAAAGTGTGTGTGTGTGTGTGTGTGTGTGTGTGTGTGTGTGTGTGTGTGTACTCATGGGCCTACAGGTATTCACCTATATGCAGATATGTATTGCACACACTCATCACATTACAAATACTACTTAGATATAACCAAACTCTTCTCAGTGGGGCTTGGTAAAGTAAACCATACATGGGAAGACCTGAGGCACTGCCAAAGCTCTAGTTGTGACTTCTTTTTTTCGACTGATTCTGGCTTCCAATCAACCTTTGCATCCCACTCTGATCCATATCCCATACCCACCCACTCAAGACCAGTCACTTCCTTGTGGGAAAGGGAGCTGATATATTAATTGCATGAGGATCTTAGTCTCTTTTAAGTGAGAAAGTTCTTAATTCCCCAGAGGGTCTTCATTGATACCACCTACCTTGAAACATAGCACATTCCTTTTGTGATATTTGTGCAGCTCTATCACTGTCTGCCCATGTGTCATTATACACGTCGTGAGAATCAGGGCTTTCTAGGTGTAGCACTCCTCCCCGCTACTTTGCCCTGATAATGCATCACAAAACCCACACTATGAACCCAGAACTAACAGCTGGGCCTTTTCCAGGTAGCTCATGAGACTTTTGACCAAAACAGGGAATCCCAAACACTGGCCCTGTTTGCGTTATTTATGTATTCTTAGATAAATCACTTCGCACCTCTGAGCTACAAAGTTCTCGCTCCAAAATGTAGACAAGAATCCCTACATTGCAAGGTTGCTGTGAGCTTTGAATGATTATGGAAGCAATGTGCTAGAATACAGATTTGCCAGATAAATTTAACACTTTGTGTTAAATCGTTGTTGATTTTTTTAAAACCTCAGCTTCTTTTCTTTCAAGCATTATCACATTGGTTGGGATATTTTGTGTGTTCTTCAAAGTTTTTACTTTCTACCAAAAAAAAAGCGTTTTTTAAAAATTATGATGCCTTACTAAAAGTTTTCTAATTTCTTTCTTGACAGATAATATTATCTAAATGCCTGCTGTTCTTGATGCATTATATTGAGCACCTGGCATTTTTTCCCACCTAAAAGAGTAAATTTGAGGCAGTTTTCAGCCTTTTACCATTCATTCTCCCTCTCACAATTTTTAACACTCTTTAAACCAAAAAAAAAGTTTTCTCTTTCTTTTCCATAGTTCTTACCATATAACTTGAACACATACTTAAGCAAGTTTCTAGTCCCATCTTATGCCACTAGATGGAAATTAAAGTGGAAAAGGATGACTGACAAACTCACTTCACTGTCTACTTGCTGAGTGACACACAAGTAGATGAGGGATTACAAGTCATCTAGCCCTCAGCTGCTGCAAAGTGAACAAAATCACCCAGTACCTCTCAGGCTTTGTGTGAGGAACCAATGACATTCCGGAAGAAAAAAACAAAGTTTGGAAATTGTTCTGTACATGTGCTCTCCTGTATTTGCCGATCTTCCCAGGAGGCCAGAGTCCTAAGCAGAGAAAAGCAGGGTTTTGCACAGAAGCATAACGTGGGAAATGCAGGGCCCACATTCCCTGTGGTTATTTATGTCTATAGCCTCTAAGATTGGAGGCTTGGCTCTGCACAGAAACGCTATCTTTACTAATGTCATATTCAACACTTTTCCAGCACTGCAGACCTTTCTGGAAAAGCAGTTTACATTTAAGCCAGTTAGGAAGGAGATGCTGCAGCTACGACACTACGAGAATTTCATTCTGTAAACTTTCTGAGCCCCGCCCTGGCCTTCAGTCATCTTATCCCCGACATATGTGTAAGACTTATCTATATACTAGGCACCTCCTAGGTGCTGGGGATACAACAGAGAGTAAAACAAACGAAAAGCAGGTACCTGCTCTCATGATGCTTACGTTTTCACAGAGACACAGACAATGAAAGAGAAAAACATTTTCAAGACGATTTTAGAAAGTAAAAAGTATTATGAAGAAAACAAAACGGGGTCATATGATAAAAAGGGATGCAGAGTTATTTTGATGGATGACCAGGGATGGGCTCCCTTTGGAGGAGTTATTCAAGAGGTGAAAATGAGTATGAAAATAAATTACTGATACTGTTGAGAGTTTGGCAAGATGGAATGTAGGAAATGAGCACAAACTTTTTAAGCAACTAGTATGTGCTGGGGACCATGCTCTGTTGACACTTTCACTTATTTAATCTTCCCAAGCCACCATGGCAGCAACTATGCCAACTGTGGTTGCCAAGAGCAACAGATGGCACACAATAAGTAAACAAGACAATACTACCTTGTCAATACTACGCTACCAAAAATAGAATGAATGAAAATGAAGATGAATGAGACAGAATTTATCAATCCCATTTTATGAACAAGGAAGCTGAGCCTCTAAGAGACTGGATTTCTCAGGACCACACAGCTGCAGATTACAGAGCTAGAATAGTTGATCCTTGGCCTGTCTTTAAAATGTCTGATATTTCATTTCATTAAATAAAATCATAATTTATTTACTAATACTTTATTTAGGGCTACTCATGTTTATAAAGTGAGGTCAGCCTGCAGATTTTCTTTCTCGTACTACCTTGTCAACGTGACATCAAGGTCATTCTAGGCTCATAAAACATACTGACTTGATTTCCCTATGTCGTTATAAGTTATTGGTTATTGTACAAAGTAGAGATGGTCTACTGTTGACTATTTGGTGTAAACCACCTATAGAATCCTTCTAAGCAAATGTTTATTAAGGATAGGAGGTAGTTTTGACTATTACTGTCTTTAGCATGTGAATGTTTGTCCCTTCCGGGTCAAATTCTGTCCTATAATTTAAGGACACACAAATGAAAATAAAACTCCTTTTTTGAATTCAATTTTTGAACAGTAGTCTATTTATTCAGTTACTGTTTACTAAATATCTATCACATGCCAAGAATTATTTTAGGCACCCTGAATACTGCAATAAACAAAACAGATAAAAAGATTTTCTGCCCCGATGGTGCTTATATGCTAGTAAGGGAGACAGACAGTATACAAAAAAGTAAAAAATAAAAATGATTAGAATGTTCTAGTAATTTACAGAAATAAAGCAAGGAAGGGAAATAAGAAGTGTAATGCAGAATAAGGGTTGCATTTTTTTTTTTTTTTTTGAGACAAAGTCTTGCTGTTGTTGCCCAGGCTGGAGTGCAATGGCATGATCTTGGCTCACTGCAACCTCCACCTCCAAAGTTCCAGGAATTATCCTTCCTCAGCCTCCCAAGTAGCTGAGATTAAAAGTGCCTGCCACCATACCAGTCTACGTTTTGTCTTTTTAGTAGAGATGGGGTTTCCCCATGTTGGCCAGGTTGGTCTCAAACTCGCGACCTCATGTGATCCACCCACCTTGGCCTCCCAAAGTGCTGGGATTACAGGCGTGAGCCACCGCACCCAGCCAGGCTTGCTCTTTTAAATAGGTTAATCAGAGAAGGCCACTCCGAAAGTTGATATTTAGGCAAAGACTTGAAGGAAGGAAGTATTGTAGAGAAAGGGAAGGCATAAGCCAAGTCTAGAAATGGAAGCATATGTGCCACATTTCAGGAGTAAGAAAGAGGTCAGCATGGCTAGAAGATAATGGACTAGAAAGCTCTAGGCCTTTGCTCTCCTATGAAAACACTGAATTAAAAACAATATACAGACACAATAACTTTGTGAGAGCTACAAAAAAAAAAAATCTGCTAAGAAGCTTCAGCCACTAGGAAAACCACTAATCAAGAAAAAACTTTACCCAAAATGAAAAGGTTGCTGTCTTTTGCTCACCCTTCCTCCTTCCCCTACTCATTATAGCATAGCATGACATAATATGAGGAAAGCTGCCCAACTCCCAAGCTCCTCCTTTGGGATGGAAGAAAAATTTGGAACTCACATGCAATGTTCTGATTTACAACATTATCTGAAAGCTGCTCTAGGGATTAGTGTCTGTCTTAATTGACTTTAAGGACTCATGAGAATAGTAGCATAGTTTGAATACCAGATCGTAGGTTGCTGAAAGCATCAGTGGGTGCTATGATATGTTAGAACTGCAGGGAATCTGAAGTCCTTTGGGCACCAGGGAGCAAAACATATGGGCAGAAGAATATAATAGCCACCCTAGGCTTCTGAGAAGAAGCAGGGGTAAGTTTTGGGGGGAAATTAAGAAATTTAAAGCAGCAAATTATTGTTACCAGGAACTGAAATAAAAGCATATGTATGAGATACATCTCTAGAAAAAATCTGAAAGGACACACAGTCTATATGTCATAAAGATCTTCCTCTGCACAAAATTAGCCCATAAAGACTGGAAGAGGCCATTGTTTTTTCAAATGCCCAAATCTCAACAGTAAAAAAAAGTCATAAAGCATACAAAAGAACAGGGAAACATGGCACATTGAAAAGAATAAAACAAATCTCCAGCAACAGACCGTATTGAAATGCAGGCCTCAGAGATACTTGACTAAAAATATAAAACAACTTTCTTAAAGATACTCAAAAGCTAAATGAGAACACAGATAGACAACTAAATGGAATCAGGAAAATAATACGCAAGCAAAATAATGCCATTAACAAAAAAATAGAAACTATTTTTTAAGTGCCAAACAAAAATTCTGGAGCTGAACAGTGCAATAACTGAATTTCAAAAATGCACTAAAGGAGTTCAGCAGCAGGCTAGATAAAGCAGAATAAACTTGAAGATGGGTCACTTCAAATTACCAAGTCAGAGAAGAAAAAAAAAGTGAAGAAAAGTGTAAAGAGCCTAAGGGAGTTATAAGACATTATTGTATACATTATGGAAGTCCCAGAAAAAGAAGAGGGAAAGAAAGCGAAAGAGAGCTTATCTGAATAATGGCCAAAAACTTTCCAAATTTGAGAGTAGAAATGAATATACTAATACAAGCTCAACGAAGTCTAACCAAAAAGTACTAAGAAACCCAAATCAAACACAATATAATCAAACTGCTATACATCAAACAAAAAGGAATCTTGAAAGTAGAGAGAAAAGCAACTTATTATATACAATCCTCTATAAGATTATTAGCAAATTTCTCACCATAAACCTCAAAGGTCGGAAGGCAGTGAGATAATATATTTAAAGTACTGAAAGAAAGAAAAGTCAATCAAGATTACTATATTTGACAAAAACCCCCTTCAAAAACAAAGGAGAAATTAAGACTTTCCCAAATAAACAAAAGCCGAGGGTGTTCATTACCACTAGAGTTGTATCAGTCAGATGGTGAAAACGATAATGGGTTATCTCCAGAATACAGTCACGTGTTGCTTAACAACAGGGGTACATTCTGAAAAATGTATCATTAGGCAATTCTGTCAGCGAGTATAATGGAATGCACTTATACAGACCTAGATGGTATAGCCTACTACACAGCTAGGCTCTATGAGGGTAGCCTAGTGCTCCTAGGCTAAAATCTGTACAGATTTGACTGTCCTGAATACTAGAGGCAACTGTAACACAGTGGTAAGTATTTGTGTGTCTAAATATATTTAAACAGTAAAATTATAGTACAAAAAACAAAAACATGTAACATCGGTATACGGCATTTTCCTTGAGTGGAGCTTACGGGACAGAAAGTTGCTCTGAGTGAGTGAGTGAGTGATGAGTTAGTATGAAGGCCTAGGACATTACTGTACACTATTGTAGACTTTATGAACACTGTGCACCATATACACCATGGAATATTATGCAGCCATCAAAAACGATGAGTTTGGGTCCTTTGTAGGGACATGGATGAACCTGGAAACCATCATTCTCAGCAAACTGACAGAAGAGCAGAAGATCAAACACCACATGTTCTCACTCATAGGCGGGTGTTGAACAATGAGAACACATGGACACAGGGAGGGGAGCACTACACACTGGGGTCAGTTG
>NW_016107999.1:9712-36160 GCF_001604975.1 Cebus imitator
GGGGGGTGGGAAGCTGGGGAGAGATAGCAAGGGGAGAAATGCCAGATGTAGGTGATGGGAATGAAGGCAGCAAATCACACTGCCACGTGTGTACCTATGAAACAATTTTGCATGTTCTTCACATGTACCCCAAAACCTAAAATGCAATAAAATAAATAAATGGGGAAAAATAAAAAATAAAAAAATAAACACTGTGCACTTATGCTACACTAAATTTACAAAGAAAATTTCTTTTTTAAATAGTAACAACTTTATCTTACTGTAACTTTTTCATTTATACATTTTTTAATTTTTAACTTTTATTCTTTTGTAATAACACTCGGGTGCCAAGAGAGGGACAGCAGGTTGGTGGGCGGAGGTCAGGGAGGGATAACATGGGGAGAAATGCCAGATGTAGGTGATGAGGGGATGGAGGCAGCAAACCACATTGCCATGTGTGTACCTATGCAACAATCCTGCATGACCTGCACATGTACCCCAGAACCTAATGTACAATAAAAAAAGCAATCACATTGTACAGCTAAACAAAAATATTTTATTTCTTTATATCTTCATTCTATAAGCTTTTTTAAACTTTTAAAATTTTTATTTTTTTTTTTTACTTTCTAAACATTTTTCTTTAAAACTAAGACATAAATACGCACATTTGCCTAGTACAACATAAGGTCAGGATAATCAATATCGCTTTCTTCTGCCTTCACATCTTGTCTCACTGGAAAGGGCACTAACCTATATAAAGCCATCACCTCCTATGGTAACAATACATTCTTCTGAAATACCTCCTGAAGGACCTGCCTGAAGCTCTTTTATAGTTAACTGTTTAAAAAAAAAAAAATAAGAGAAACTCTGGCTATGTTGCCCAGGCTGGTCTTGACTGTTGGGCGTAAGGGAGTCCCTTCCCTCCCAAGTAGCTGAGATTATAGGCACGTGTCACCAAATCTTCTAAAACATTTTTTTCATAAGTAGAAGAAGTACATTCTAAAATAACAATTAAAAGTATAGCATGGTAAATACATAAACCAGCAACATAGTTATTTATTATCATGACCAAAAATAAAAATGCAACATATAAAAATGTACAGCATGTAGCTAAAGGAGTGTTTGGATGGTAATTAGTAGTTTCGAATGCATCCTAAAGCAGAATAAATACATCAAAAATAAATAACCTAATGTTCTACCTTAAGAATCTGGAGAGGAAGAATAAATCAAACACAAAAGAAGTGGAGTACAATAATAGTAATGATAAGAACAGTAAATCAATAAATTCGAAAAGCAAATAGAGGAAATCAACAAGACTAAAAGTCAATTCTTTGAAAAGATCAGCAAAATGTATGCACCTTTAGTAGGATGACTAAAGAAAATAAAAAGACACAAACTACCAATGGCAAGAATGAAGAATGGAACATCACTACAAACCTACAGAAACAAGATTGTAAGGGAACATTGTAAACAACTTTATGCCAAAAAATTAGACAACTTAGGTAAAATGAACAAATTCCTAGACAGACACAAATTACCCAAACTAACTCAAGAAGGAATAGAAAATCTGAATAGACATATACCAAGTAAAGAAACTTAATTAGTAATTTTAAATCTCACATGAAAAAGCCCAGGTCCAGATGGCTTCACTGGCAACTTCTATCAAACATTCAAGGAAGAAAATACTACACAAACTCTTTCTAAAAATGGGCAAGCATGGAAAACTTCCCAATTCATTGTATGAGGCTGGCGTTACCTTGGTCCCAAAGCAAGATTAGACATCATAAAAAAGGAAAACTACAGATCAACATCTCTCAGGAACACAGACACAACAAATATTAAAATATTAACAAACTGAATCTAGCGACGACAAAAAGGCAGGTTCTGTAGATCGGTGCTTCTTTCTTGCCTAGAAACCAGCAGGACCCTCAGTAGTGACCACCTGAGAGGCCTTTTAGCAGATGCCATTGATGTCCCATCATATGGGACCCAGGAAAATAATGCTCTTGGGGCCTTACTTTAAGGATTCATGGACAATAACTGGTGATAAATATCCCAGATTTCTTGCCCTTTGACTGAGATGACTCTGGGGCATGTTTTACAGTCTCTCAGGCTGGCCAGTGGGATTGTGCCTCAGCAGAAGACTGTGCTAACCAGTTCACGAACACCCCCTGTATGTGCTTTTCTCGCTTTCCTGTCCCACTTCCCTACCCAACACTGGTGCTTCCTGGGGTCATTTCCCAAAAACTTTGACTACTCACATCCTGGTCTCCAGTTCTGCTTCCAAGACGACCCTCCTTACCAGCTCCTTTCGGCTATGGCCCAAGCTGAAAACAGTGCAGGAGAAAGTTTCCCACAATTTTTAATGAAGCTATTCAGCTTGAAGCCAGAAAGACAGATGGCACCTCCGGTTGTAACTGACTTTCCCAAGAAAAGCCTATAAGGAGAAAAATCCGCTTGTGTAGAGAAAGAGAAAATTCAGACACAGAAGGAATTGAGGTGCCTTTGGGATTTGGCTTTCATAGTTCTATAGGCAGAGCTGATGTGATTGTGGAAATCCAATCTAATCATCGTCTTCATTATAGTAATGATGCTGACCTCACACAGCAAGTACCATGATGTGAGGAGACTTATCCCATTTACCTTGGCAATTACATGATGTTCTCATCATTTTGCAAGCCAGTTTGCATTCACACCCCCCTCCACCCCAAGACCTGGTTGCCCAATTCTATGCATGATCTTCCTATATCCGGGAAGAGATGCAGGATAAGAATCAGGATCCAAAATTATAAGGGTTCATTCTATTATTACTATCTTCCCTTTATACAACATCTCATGCCTATGTGAATGAGTGCTGGGAAGGTATGAAAACAAAAATCTTGTCTCCAGAGTTTTCCCAGACCTGATTTCACCAGATTCACTCTCCTCGTTGACTTCTTCAACAAACATTCATTTGTGCGCCTACTATGTTCCATCTCTGTGACGCAGTGTGGTGGATACATCCTGAGGTGATCACCCACAATGAGTCACACCCTTATACAACAGAAACTGTGACTGCCTTCTAGCCTATAAGACATAGCAATGGTAATAGGAGGTCACTCCAATGACTATGTAAGACTTCATCCTAGCATACTGGAGTGGAAGAGCCTCTCCCTTGCTGGATTTGAAAAGAAAGCTGTCATCTTTTGAAAGGGAGCTGCATGGCAGCAACCTGAGTACAGCTTTAGCTGTATGCAACCTGAGTACAACCCAGTGGTTTCTAGATGCTGGGAGCAGCTTCTAGCAGCCCTCTTGTTTCTTTCAGTTAAGAAGAAAACAGAGACTTTAGTCCTATAGCCATAAGGACACTGATTCTGCCAACAGCCTGAGGGATTTTTGAAGCAGATTTTCCCTATGCAAGCTTCCAGAGAAGAATGCAGATCAGCCAACATCTTGATACAGCCTTGTGACATCCTGAGCAGAGGATCCAGCTAAGCCATGCTTAGATTCCTAACCAGTGGAAGCTCTGAAATAGTGAATGTTTGTCTCCCAAAGCCACTAACTTTTTAATAATTTGTTATGCACCACAGAAAACCAATGCACAGAACTAGGGATAAGCCTTGCTTCTCTAATACTCTTTGACTTTGGATCTAGTTTCCCCATAATCAATCTCAATCGTTTTGCTTGACATCCCAAGTTGGATGCATTCCTCAGCCTCTTGCTCTGCAGGATTTGGGTATCTAACAGACAATTGGCAAAGGAATCCAGCCCATGGCCTGGAAAGACCAAGTTGGCTTGAAGCTGAACTACTCAAAGGGAAAGGGAAAGGGCCAGGGCATTTGCACTACCTTGAGAGATGAGTCAACATTGCTAGTGCCCACTAGCATCTGAGTCATCATCTTCTTCCTGAGCACAGTGTTAGACTACATGTCCCAGGCTCCTCGATGGTAATAATACTGGTTTTTGCCAATGGAGTATCAACTTCCAGAAGTGCTATTATCCCCTCTAGGACAAGAGGTTAGAGTGAGTATGCCTTCTCTACACTTTATTCTCTTCTTCAATTCACCAACTTAAAAAATTCCAATGGAAAATTCTGACACCTTAGAAAATGGTAGAAACATGTGACAGGAGGAGCTTGGGTCCCTGAAAGACTGTATATGGAAACATTTCAACTCCCTCACTATCCGTTGTTGGACAGTTCTTTTCTTTTCTTTTTCTTTTTTCTTTCTTTCTTTTTTTTTTTTTTTTTTTTTTTTTTTTTTTTTTTTTTTTTTTTTTTTTTTTCTCATCCTTCGCCTCCCAGGTTCAAGCAATTCTCTTACCTCAGCCTTTCAAGTAGATGGGACTACAGGTGAGCACCACCATGCCCAGGTAATTTTTGTATTTTTAGTAGAGATGGGGTTTCACCATGTCGACCAACATGGTCTCGATCTGTTGGCCTCATGATCCACCTGCCTCAGCCTCCTGAAGTTCTGGGATTATAGGCATGAGCCACTGCACCCAGCCGATTGGACAGTTCTATCAGTCAACATTCAACCAGAGAAATAGAATTAGTAGGAGGTATGTATTAAAACATTAATTGCAAGGAATTTGCTTATACTATTTTGGGGCCTGCCTATAAGCATCCGAATCCTTAGGGCAGGCCATCAGGAAGAACAGTGGAAGTCTCTAGCGCAAGCTAAAGCTTCAGTCAGTCCCCAGGTGGGATTTCTTTTCTTCTTTTTAATTGATACATAATAATTATACATATTTATGGAGTACATGTGATATTTTTATACAAACATACAATATGTAGTGATCAAATTAGGATAATTAGAATATTCATCACCTCAAACACTTATCATTCCAACTTTTATTTGAAATGTTGGAAACATTTCATATTTCATTTTCTAGGTATTTTGAAATATGCAATATTGTTAACTGTAGCCACACTACTGTGCTATCGAATACCAGCAAAACTACTATGAGGTAGATGGGGTTTATTCTTCTAGAGTAAATGCTCAACTCTGTTCTTAAGGCCTTTCAACTGACAGAATCAGGTTAAGGTTATCTAAGATAATCTCCACCAGTTAAAGTAAACTGAGTATGGATTTTAATGACATCTATGAAGTACCTGTGCAGTAACATCTGAGTTAGTGTTTAAGTGAATAACTGGGGACTGTTTAATTGAGTAACCCAGACAAGTTGACACAAAAAAACTGGCCATCACAGGGTGATGGCAATTTGTAAACACAACTGTGTTATGCTACTGATGACTGGGGTGTGTTTATCACCACACTGAGGGTAGAGTCCACCGTGGCTCATCTGAGCAAGCTATCATTCTTCAAAGACTCAGTTTTTACTCGTGAAGAGTGGAGATAGTAATATCTCATTTCTGGGCTGTCTATATCCCTAATTAGTAAGTACTAGTGGCCCCCAAAGACTTCCAGGAGTCCTTTACAGGACACTAGTAGGTTTTCTCCTCATCAGTCTTTCACCTCATAGCAAGGTACTCTGAATGTACCATGGGGAGCATGTCAGCCTCCCCATGGCCACAACTATTCCCAGGACAAGCCACTTCATCTCTCACCTGGGCCATAGGCCAGTCTGCTAACTAGCTGTTATGGTTTCACTCTGTGTCCCAAACCAAATCTCCTGTCGAATTGTAATCCCCACATGTTAGGGGAGGCTCCTGGTGAGAGGTGACTGGATCATGGAGGTAGTTTTTCCCCATGCTGTTCTCATGATAGTGAGTGATTGCTCACAAGATCTGGTGGATTAAAGTGTGGCACTTTCTCTCTCTCTCTCTCACACACACACACTCTCTCTCTCTCTTTCTCTCTCTCTCTCTGTCTCTCTCTCTCTCCTCTCTCTGTCTGTCTCTCTCTCTCTCACACACACACATACATTCTCTCCCTCTCTTGTTCTTTCTCTCTCCCTCTCTCTCTCCTTCTCTTTCTCCCTCTCTCTTTCTCTCACTCCTGCCACCCTGTAAGACATACCTCGCTTCCCCTTCACTTTCTGCCATAATTGTAAGTTTCCTGAGGTCTCCCCAACCATGCTGAACTGTGAGTCAATTAAACCTCTTTTCTTTGTAAATTACCAATTCTCAGGTAGTTGTTTCCAGCAGTGTGCAAATGGACTAATAAAGCCCCTCTGGACTTAAAGCCCCCCTGCTTTAAGACAGCCTCCCCATGGCCACAACCCTTTCCATGGTCTGCCCCTGCCAGTTCATCCTCCACGCTGCTGTAGAATGCACTTTCTATGCACAAATTTGACCATGTTATTTCTCTTGTTAGTTATTTCTATCATTCTTTTTTGCTTTTATATAAAGTCTAAAACCTACATTTCAAAAGACACTCAAAACTTCACAGCTTCCATATTTAGCTTCAGCTTCTATCACCTGCCTCCCCCAACTCTGGGTCACCATGCTGTACATTCATTCTACCCACACAAATCTACTCCCATTGCCTGCTAACACCTTACTCAGTTATATTTTTATGCTCTTATTAAAAGTGATTGTGGTCATTTTGATATCCCTAATAATAACTGATGTAAATTTAAGGTTGGAATATCATTACAATCATCCTTCAGGAGATTAGGGCCCCAAGTACTAAATAATTTGTCCAGGATTTATCATCCTGTAAGCCTTAGATCTGACATTCAGACCCAAACCAGCCAAATTCCAAAGCCTAAACTCTTAACCACCACACAAAACCGCTTCCCAAGTCTTCATACCTGTTGTTCTCTGTTTGTAATTTCCAATCTCACCTCCATAATTCTTACCCCTTTCACCTGGGTAACACGTCTTCACCCTTTAAAGCTCAGTTTAAACATCACAATGTCAGTACTGTTTTGCCTTCCCACCACCAAGATCTTGTCCCTCATTCTCCCATGATCAGCTGTGCTTCCCATAGTAAGAGCACCCATCACACTCATGTGTTTTCTCTTTTTCTAACTGTACCCTGACGAATATGCAGTCAACCATCATAACAATCTAGAAAGCAATTAGAGCCTTGATCTCTCCCTATGGGCTCTTAGAAAACTGATCTACAGAAATGCCAATTAAGCTATAGATGCTGCACAAAATAGCCAAGATCTTTCACATTTTGATACCCAGATCCTCTCTGTCATTCAAAAACAATTGGTGTAATGAATACATAAATTACATAAGTCATATGTGTAAACCAAAGATAGACAAAGATAAATATTGTAAGGCAAAGAATGCAGGCTATTACTGAGAGTGCTCTGTTAAGTGGATATATAAGTTAGAAGGTTTATCAGTGCCCACATCTGGGTGGCACAAAAGGTTGAGAATTGCTAACCAAAAAAGATGATTCTGCTCCCTCCTTTAAGAAGGATCTCAGCATTGCTTCCTAAATTGCAAACGTGTTTTGCTCAACAAAGATACTGGAGGGAGAGGAACCAGGTAGGGGGCTAGCACCCTACTCCTAAAATTGATTAAAATGCCTTTTCACAGAGAAATGGAAGTATTCCGTTGTATTACTGCTTACCAAATGTTCCGATATTCCTGGCTTACTATCAATCCCTGCAGTAGAATTGTATATCTCCGTCTTGTTGAACACAGGGATCTTCACATCTTCACTTGATTTTGACCTGAAATGGGGACTGACATGATGTTTCTCACTTCAGGGAGAAGTTTTAAGAGCTAGCCATGTCTCTTTCCCCCTCTGCCACAAAAACTGGCACTGTCTCATATAGAAGGTGTTCCATCAGCTTGGGTATCAGCGTAGAGATGCAGCAGCCCCAGGATGATGCGTTGCAGAGCAGGTAATAAGACTTTATTGTTGAAAGACACTGAGGTTTTAAAGTCACTTGCTATACTGCAGCATGCCAAGCCTATTCTAACTAAATATACTTGTTCCAAAAGTGGAGTTTCTTCTATAGAAAATAAAATATGTCTTTGGAGACTGGCTGGATGGAAGTCCATGTAGTGCAGAGGTAAAACATTTGGTAAAACTTTCACCTGCCGTAAGAGCCCTGATGAGCTTACAACTCTGGACAAGAAAGAGAAAAGATCAGCAAGAATTGGCCAAATTTTAGCCAAGACTAAAACACACTAGTAAATCTAGAAACAAAAGACCTTGTATATTTTCAGGAGGTACACCTTCTGAAACTCAAACAGAGGGAAAAAAAAACCCCGAGAAGTGGCAATGGTTGATTAACAGCTAGCCTCCTGGGAAGGGCCAACCCAAGATGGCAGCCATCACTCCTTCTGTTAGCCCTCTGACTTAAGATGGCATATGTGTCTTCTGACTAGGTTGGTACGTGTGCACACACCTTATATACTCTCTTTCCCTTGAATGTAAGCAGAAACTGTGGTTATAAAGGGGTATCACTCCCTTGGTTATCTTAAGTTACATGGCAAAAGGGATTTTGCAGATGTAATTAAGACCCCTAATCAGGAAATCTTAAGTTTTGTCAAAAAGTGGATTTTCCTGGGTGGTCTTGATAACCAGGTGAACCCTTAAAGGAGGTTAGAGAGATCTGAGGAATGCAAAATTCTGTGGTTGGTTTCGAAGGTGTAAGAACCAGATGACAGCCTCTAGGAGTTAAAAGTGACCCCTGGAGAAAAGTCAGCAAGAAACCACAGACCTCTATCCTACAACTACATGTGTTGAAAGAGGACCCTGAGCTTCAGAAAGGCACTCAGCCCAGCTGATGCCTTGATTTCAGCTTTATGAGACCCTGAGCAGTGAACAGTGTCACACTGCCCAGATTTCTGGCTGACAGAACTAGAGATGACTATTGTGTGTTGTTTTAAGCCAATAAGATTGTGGTAGTTCATTAGACAGCAATAGAAAACTAACACAGCTCTAATAAATTTTTTAGGCCAAATTGCTCAGGAGAAAAAAAAAAAAAAAGATCTCAAAGGTTCACTCCGAAAATGGGTAAAAAGGTAAAAACAACTAAATTTTGAGAGAAAGTCATGTCTCAGGAAGAATTGTGGGTGTAGCTACCGGCATATGTTGTTGACTGAAAGATACTAGCTAAGTTTTTAAGAGTTTTATGTCAAAATAACCACCACTCTAGATAAAAAGCAAAAATTGTAACAGTTTAAAAGTTGTGGGTCATCAACCTTCTATGGAAGAAAGCAAGTGAGAGAGGTATTCAGCTCTCCGGGAGGGCTTGTTCTCCAAAGCTCTCTTCAATTGCCTTGAAGAAGGATCATGGAAAAAGAAGGACATCATCCCAGAGGGTGAAGAACAATAGATATCCCAACCCCACCTAGAAATCTCATGTCTGTCATGCAGGATTACAGAATTGCTATGGGCCAGTGACTGCTGTGTGCCTTTCATCCTTTCCCTTTCCAAAATATAGTATTTATTAAGATTATCCTATCTCTGTTCTGACACTGTATTTTAGGGAGAAATAAACAGATATATTTTTGACTCACATGTGTAGTGATGATATTGGCGTTTCATTCCTATAACCTTATTTTGACTTTGCCACACATACTTACTGATATCCAACTACATCACTAGAGTCTCTTGGCCTGAGGATTCCTTTTGCCAACATGGAAGCCTAGAAGTGCTGAGGAATTAACCCATTTGGGAACATCCCTCAACCAATGACTGATGAGAATCAATTATAAGTATCCAAGGTTCCCGGTCTCTCAAGTGGTATAATGTTGAGTTGTCTGTCTTCACTGGCTCTCATCATTTCTACAATGGGATTTAGATCCAATTCCCCATGCCTTTTGTTGGCTCCCTTGACTACCTTCTGTTTTTATCTCACTTCTCCAATCCTCTAACAGTGTTGTTTTTTTTTTTAATTTCCCAGATAAATCATTTGCATGTTGAGTCCCTATCTCAAGGTATCTTTCTAGAGAAACCCAACTATAACAATTGTTTTCTGAATCTAGGTGCTTCATATATGGTAAGGACCATGCAGAAATTATCACACCTCCTGCGGAGCATCTGAACTTTGATATTGAAGCAGAGATTGGCAGGAGGGAGCAGGGGCAATTCTTGACGTCGCTCTTAAGAAGAGGAGGAACTTGAGGGTTTCTGCTTGAAAAGGGGGAAAGGAACCTAATGTCTGATTAGTTCAAAAATGGGCTTTCTCTCTTTGTATTTCCTTTCCCTGTGGGAGGATAGTACATCCCCACCTTAATGAATTTAGGAGTAAACTACATAACTTCTTTGGTCCATGACAGCAGGGAAGAAGTGATGATTCATTTCCTGAGAAAAGCTTCAAGAGTCAGCACAAGATTTGCTACATTTCTTTCTTTTCTGCTATACATATGACAATGCTCCACAAAGAGGATTTTCCATCAGCTGGGCCTCAGTAAAGATGTAAAAGTAAAATCTGCCTGACCCTAGGATAGACCCAAACTTCTGGTATTGTAAGACACTAAGATTTTAGCATTATTTGTTACTGTGACATAACCTAGCCTGTCTTGACTAAAACAGTGCTCCCAAACAAGAACTTTGGTAAAACAAGGAAGACACAAATACCCAAGAAAAGGGTAAAACTGAAGCTATGCAACCATATTCTCTGAAAATGAGGATACTGCAAAGAGAAGGCTTTGACTCCTGTGATTTGGAAAGAAAATCAATCAGTGTGGCTATTTAGAGGCACAGTAATCATAAGAACAAGAGGGCAGAGCAAAATTATGCAAAGGCTATCACTCAAGGAATACAGGAGGATTTTTGTTCTCCCCACAGATGGAGTCATAAATAGCCAGAATATATTATCACAGGCAATCAGAAAATTGCTGTCAGTAATTTTAAATGAAACTTTGGCAAGTGAAATGTTGAAAAATGAAACTGAGCATGCAAAACTCCCAGTAGTCTTTTGTATATTTTTTAGGGTTTGGGAATCAGGGAACCTGTATCAAGGACTGGCTCTGGCTGATTTAAATAGAAAAATGATTTGCTGTGGTGATATTGAAGAGTTCTTGCATCTGAGAGCGAGTGGAGGCCTGGATTCAGAAGCTATGCAGCCTAGGATAATGTCTTTAAACCACCACACATATTGGCCCAGTAAAGATGCCAGTTTATAACTACCATGGATGAGGACAGACCCAGCAGCTTATACTGCCAATATTAAGGGAATGTTTGTCCCCTCCAAAATTTTATTAAAATTTAATCCCCAATGTGGCAGTATTAATAAGTGAGGCCTTTAAGAAGTGATTGGGTCATGAGGACTCTGCTCTCATGAATGGATTAATGTATCCTTGGATAAATGGGTTAATGAGTTAATGGTTTATGGCAAGAGTGGCATCTGTGATTTCATAAGAAGAGAGAGAGCAGAATAGCAAACTCAGACCCCCTCATCACGTGATGTTCTGTGACATCTTGGGACTCCTCAGAAAATCTCCACCAACAAGATTTTTCACAAGCCCACCAGATGTGACCACTTGACCTTGGATTTCTCAGCCCTCATAACTGCAAGAAATAAATTCCTTTTCTTTATAAATTACCCAGTTTTAGGTGTTCTATTATAAGTAACAGAAAATGAACTAAGGCAGGTGATGACACTGAAACTGGAATTTAGATGAAGGTGATACAGCATTTCCCATCCTCTCTTTGCTGGTGTGTCAGTTTCAGCATGAAGGACAGCTCCAAGGTACCGCTAACCTCTGCCCAAAACTGCTGATGGCTCCCAAATGCTTGGTCAGAAAAGTAAATTGAGGCAGCTACAACTAACTCCTGCAATTCTCTGCTAGTTTCAGAAATAGGGTCTTCTTAGTGAAAACACTGGTCATTGGAATCCATTTCTCCACAGTTTTTCTTGAAGGCTTGAAGCCCAGTCATACTGGAGAGTTTATTTTAAAAGTTTCTCAAACCAAATTATGTGCCAGGCAACACTTTACCAGATGAAAAAAATATGTAAAAGGTAAACCCCATTGCCACAGCTAACTCATCCCCACAAAAGATCGGTCTGTGTTTTTGGTGTCACTAGCTTGTCATTCAAAGTTTGAGGTGGGAACACATGAAGGACAAACTCAGTGCCATGCACGAGGGAGCCTAGAAAAAGATGTCGCTTTTACTTTCTATAGTGAAAAGTAGGTTCTGTCTCAAAGATGGGTGAGTCTTCACAAAGAGGAAAAGGATTCAGCTATTCGGTGAACAAGAATGACAGACAGCAACTTTAAGACCACATCCCTCACACAGAGACTAAATAGGTACAGTCAGAAGGGCCCAGATTTTGATTCAGTCCCTGCTCTTTCCTTCTTAACTGTGTAAACCTTCTCACCTCTGGGACTCGCCTCATTATCCATAAAATGGGGATTACTGTCATTATTATTGCTGCCTATTTATATATACCTCTCTCTTTCTTTATATCTTAAACATACTCATCTTAAGGGCATTGCTGGATTATGTCTGCAAAAGTCACAAACAATGGTCACAGTACAACGACCACATGTGAGCCACAAACATGTTTGGATTGGTCCATCACACTACTAAAATGTTTTCATTGTCAACCACAAAATATTACAAAAGATCTAGATTTATCTGTGTTTTATAAGTGGAGATCAGATATTCTGATTATTCTTTTCTTTATACATAGAAAGGCTGCCAGTTTTCACCACACACCCTTCATCCCACTTCCCTAAAACCACCTTCCTATTTTTTCTATCTGCCAATGTCAGTCATATAAATGACATAGAAGGAAGCACCCTGGACTTGATCACAGGGACCCGAGCTTGACTTTTAGCTCTTCCCCCTTCCAGTTGTGTGACTTAGGGGCAGCGACTTCATTTTTTAAGTTGTAATTTCCCTATCTTTCAGAATGACTGAGAATACCCTTTGGAACTGGTAACCACACACAAGGAAAGGGCACCAGAAGCCCTTCATTTCCTCGTTATTAAGCACTCAGTGATTTTCCCAGTCTCACTTCTTGCCATGACTCTCCTCATAGTCTATTTTTCGGCAACACTGGACTCCTCTCTCTCTCACTCTCTTGCTCTTGCTCTCTCACTCTCTTCATGGTAATATGCTGTTTCTTTCCAAATGCTGTTCCTGCTTCCTGGATTGTCCTCTTCCTTCTCTTTTCAACTTTTTTCAAAGGCACCTCCTCCATGAAGCTCTCCATGATCCCCCTCGGCTAAATTGGTTGCTCTTGCAGCTCATGGGGCTCCCTGACTCTTTATGACATACTACCATTATTTCACAGTTTTATAAGTTATCTTTGCATCTGTGTCCCACTAGCCTGAGAACCTTGGATTGTGGGGTCTTGTAGCAAGATCAAGGAGAATATAACCTAAGCTACTTGGGAGAATCTCAAAATGATAATAGTGAGTGGAAAGGTATATTGCAGAAAAATATACACCAAAAGAATAATATTTATATTCAAGTTTTTAAACATTCAAGAATGTTGTATATGTTTTAGAAATATACATATGTGGTAGAAGTAAAATGATATGCACTGGAAAGTAAACAAAATTTATATTAATGGTTTCCTGCCAAATACACATGAGACATACAATCGGAATGGCTGTGGAGGAACAGAGACTGGTCTACCCAGAAAGCTTTATTTTTATATGTAATATTCTATTTCTTAAATCTGGATGATATATGATTATTTATACTTTTGCATGTATGTTAAATATTTGTAAATAAACTTTAAGACAAAAGTAAAGATCACGGGATTTGGAGTTAAACAGATCTTGTCTCTGTTACTGTCAGTGAGATCTAGGCAAGTTACCTTTTGAGCCTCAGTTTCCTCACCTATGAAATAGGAATTAAGAATGCTTCTCTAGGGTTTTGTGGAAATTATAAGAGATTACATCTATGAAGTGAGTGTCCCATGCAGGATCTAGTGCAAATCAAGTGCTCAGGAGATGTATGTTGAATAAATTAACAAATATTAGAAACTATGTAAGATGCTTTAAAATGCTTCTGGGGGCACTTACTTATTTAGTACCTTAATGTCTTTAAAGTAAAAGAAATAAAAGCATTATAACTGTCTGATTAGTAAATACTTGAGTATTCAAAGTAGACCAAAAGCGTCAAGATGCCTAATTATTCTGTTCCCTCCCAAAGATCATCCTCAATATTTAAGTATGCATGATGAAAATACAGCATGACTCCTTCAGAAGAAGGGTCACAGTGTAAGGAAGGAGGGCTTCAAACAGGAGGCACAGCCTCCTTGGCATGGCCTTTTGCTGCCAATCACCTCTCCTTTACTCTTGATCAGGAAACTTCTTCAGAAACTCACAGAGTCACAGGCGGTCAGCATGCACATTCTCTATGTGCAGAGAAGGGGACAGTTCCCACTATGGCAGTTCCCATCCCCTCCTTTAGAGCATGTTAGTTTCGGTTCCAAGGACAGTTCCAAGCAAAGCCACTGATGACTCCCAAATGCTTTTGAGGGATGTTTAGTCAGAAAAGCAAATTGAGGTAGCTGCAACCAATCTATGCAATTCTCTGCTAGCTTCAGCAATAGAGTCTTCTTAGTGAAACCACAGGTAACTAGAATCCACTTCTCCAGTTTCTCTTTAGAAAAACCATGAAGCCTTGAAGCCCAACCATGCTGGAGAGTTTGTTTTAAAAGTTCCTCAAACTAGATTACATGCCAGGCAACATTTTATCGGAGAAAAATATTTAAAAGGTAAACATCTAAATATATAAATATATATTTTTCAAGTTAAATACAAGGGATAGCCCTGAGGCAGAGGACAGCTGATTTAGAATAGTAATTTAGGATTGGTGGGCCAGAAAAAGTCTCTCTGAGGGGGTGATATTGAATTTGGATTAAAAGGTTCTGGCCATGCAAAGATTAAGTGAGCACAGTCATGCAGAGAAACTGTGTGCAGAAGCTTGAGGGGAGGAAACAACTGGCCTCAGGGGAGAAAGCATTTCCATAAGAAGGAACAGAAAGTGCAAAAGCTCTGAAACCAGAAAGAGGTTGCCTGTTTGATTAACAGAATGAGAGCAAGGTAGCCTCATGGCTTTCCACAAGAGGAAGAAGACATGCAGTAAGGTCAAAATGCTGGCCAGGACCAGAACAAGTAAAGTTTTAAGTGCCATGGTTTACAGGGGATTTCTTTTCAACAGTGAACCTTGGTTTGGGAATGAAATGGGGTCCAGGATTCCTCTTCAGGACCCCAAAATATCAAGGCATACTTTTGTTTGCTTCCTTGACAGCTATAGCCTCTCCCCATGGTCTAGGACATGTCCTGCCAGTCTGAGAATGGCGTGGCTCTTCCCTATGCATTTCATTTAATAACTGTCTGGGCTCAAAGCCCTCTGTACTCCCTAGGGAAGGATAGGAAATTCAAAAAGTGAAAATCAATTTTCTTTTATTCTCTGACTTTCTTCCATATCATTCATGTCCACATATCAGAAGTGGAAAGAAGCCGGGGCAGTGGCTCATGCCAGTAATCCCAGCACCTTGGGAGGCCAAAAAGGGAGGATCACTTGAAGTCAGGAGTTCAAGACTAGCCTGGGCAACATAGAAGGAAGCTGTCTGTACAAAAAAAAAAAAATTAACTAGCTGGGCATGGTGGCACACGCCTGTAGTCCCAGCTATTCACGAGGCAGAAGTGGGAGGATTGCTTGAACTGGGGAGGTCAAGGCTGCGGTGAGCCATGATCACACCACTGCACTCCAGCCTGGGTGACAGAGTGAAGCCCTATCTCAAGAACGACAAGACAAGACAAGAATAAAGGGAAAGTAAGGGAAGAAGGGAAGAGAAGGGGAAAGAAAGGAAAGAAGAAAGAAAAAGAAAGGAAAGGAAAGGACAGAGAAAGGAGTTGTAGCAGAAGCTAACACCGAGAACCAAAATAAAAACAGCAGAGATGTGTGTGTGTGTGACATTCTGCCTTTACTACCATACTCAGCTCTGTTGGCTGCATAACAAAACTCCATCTGCTCCTGGTGGTGAGGATTTCTTCAGACTCACCTGACCTCAAGAGCAACACACACTGCTATACGGTTTTAGCAGGGTACTGCTGGGGCCTGGCCCACCAAGCACGCTTTGCTCCTTTCTTTTTCAGACATTGGAATAACAGAGCCTGAGGCCCAAGAATTGCCAACTGCAACTCCCTCTCCTCTCCAGACCACTGCAGGCAGCCACTCCCATTCTGCCTCTACCTCAGCACCCTTCTCTCTTTCCATCTCTTCTTTGTGGAATTATCACAAGTGATCTGGCTGTGACCATCCTGCCCCCAGGTTTACTTCTCTGAATCTTTATCAATGTGTTTGGAGGTCCTGGACCATCTCTGAAAGCTCAGAGGCCCCAGGGCCAAGGTCCGTGCTGTGAAGACGTCACAGCATTAAAGGCGGACAGCAGCCCTCAGGCAGTGGAGGATCCAGTGGGGTCAGAGCCAGAAACTCCAATGGTCAGCTACTTCATGCCACCCACAGCTCCTTTAAGCAGAGAAAACTGTAGTGTTTGGAGTCTCCTCTCACTGAAAAAATAGCATGTCCACCAATCTCCTTGAAAACTGAACCCAAGGCTGAAATGAATCCCTGAAGTGAAATTGGCCAGTCAATATTAGTTACTTTTTCTCCTACTTCTGGGAATATTTATGGCACCAAACATATCAAGAATCATGGAGAAGAACCCAAGCAAACTGACTCATTAATTTTGATAACAAGAGCTTATAATAGCTAAAAAGCACTGTGTACTCAGGATTGATGTACTTTCTAATTTAACTTCTGCAACAACCCTAACAGGTAGGAATGACTATTATCCCCATTTTACAGATGAGGAAAGTAAAGCACAGAGAGCTGAAGCATCTTCTCCAGGCTACCCAACAAGCCATCAAATGTAGAAATGACTTGCTTCCGTCCTCATGCTCTCACCTCCTCTGCCGTGCACAAAGGAGGTGAGAAAGCCTCCAAACCAGTGCCAGTCATCCGGTCTACCCCCACACTGAGAAACGACAGGGATGTAGAGCCAGAGCCAGCTGGTAGGACCATGCAGATGCGAGCAGGGCTGCCTCTCTCAGCATGAGCCCGAGCCCTTGTGCCTGCCAGCAGCAGAAATATAGCTAGCTGCTGCTCTCCTCACTCACTCACTCACACTCACCAGCTCAACTTGCCAGACACGTGTGGGTGTAGGCAAGTGAGCCTCAAGCTCCAGAAAGTTCTGTTTTCTCTGCTTAAAATCCAGCACTGCCAGCCCCAGGCATTTTGCTTTTTGTTTTTAGTTTGCAAGCTCAACAGAAGCCTCTTCCTTGATGAATTGATGCCATCTGCCCAGGTCCTGGGTGGGAAGTAGACAGGAGAGAAATGAGCCTCAGGGTCATACTGACCCCACTCACCTGTCTGAGCCCCCAGCAGTGCCCAGTCAACCAGCACCTGGGAACACAACCTCTAGGCAATGGCCCTGTACCGGGTCACACACCTGGGCTTGGCTCAGAGACTCCCATAGGCCACCTTCTGGGGATGTCCTGGGGCTCTTTGCTGACCCAGCAGGGAACTCAATGTCTTCTCCCACCATCCCAAAGACTGTGACTGTGTAGCTTCTGGGTGGGCAGACCCATAAGACGTCTCAGCTCAGTTTTTAACTAGCTGTGTGGTCCTGGGAAAGCTGCTTCAACTCTACTGATACCAGTTTCCCCACTTGTAAAATGAAGGGTGGTGTGGGGGTTACGTGAGGGAGGCGATGTCTGGCACAAAGACCACGCAAATTAATTATCATTAATATTCTGCAGATACCATTCTAATGAACAATATTATGAAAAGTCTTTAATTATCAGGTCACTTACTCCTCCCAGAGCCTGTCTTCTTAGCCATAAAATACTAATGTTCCTTCCGAATCTGATATGCAACAGCCTATGAGGAGGGGATTGCCCTACCACGTGAGGCTCCTGCGGAGAGGAAATGAATTAATAAAGGTACATGAAGCACCTAGAGCAGCCAGTACATCACAGGGGTGCATGAGGAGGTTACAACACAGGGTTGAGGGAGGAGGGCCATCACGGGGTGAGGGAGGAGGGCACATCACGGGGATGGGGGAGGAGGGCACATCATGGGGATGGGGGAGGAGGGCACATCACAGAGGTGTGGGAGGAGGGCACATCACAGAAGTGAGGGAGGAGGGCACATCACAGGGGTGCGGGAAGAGGGCACATCACAGGGGTGGGGGAGGATGGCACATCACAGGAATGAGGGAGGAGGGCACATCACAGGAATGAGGGAGGAGGGCACATCACAGGGGTGCGAGAGGAGGGCACATCACAGGGGTGCAGGAGGAGAGTACATCACAGGGGTGCAGGAGGAGAGTACATCACAGGGGTGAGAGGAGGGCACATCACGGGGGTGTGGGAGGAGGGCACATCACAGGGATGTGGGAGGAGAGTACATTACAGGGGTGCGGGAGGAGGGCACATCACAGGGGTGCGGGAGGAGGGCACATCACAGGGGTGCGGGAGGAGGGCACATCACAGGGGTGCGGGAGAAGGGCACATCACAGGGGTGTGGGAGGAGAGTACATTACAGGGGTACCGGAGGAGGGCACATCATAGGGGTGTGGGAGGAGGGCACATCATGGGGGTGTGGGAGGAGGGCACATCACAGGGATGTGGGAGGAGAGTACATCACAGAGGTGCGGGAGGAGGGCACATCACAGGGGTGTGGGAGGAGGGCAGTAGCATTGACGGGCAGCATCACTAGCAGTCCCCACTCCAAAGGGATGTGGCCTTACTATGTACGTAGTAAACCGCTTATGTGGCCTTACTAACCACCTGGAGAGTAACCTAACCATGTGGTCTTACTAAGCATATGAGTAAACCCCAACTATGTCAGCTTCGTAAGCATGGGGTGAGTAACTCAACCATGTGATCTCACTAGCCCTGTGGAGAGAAACTCAACCACAGGTCCTTACTAACCATGTGGAGAGTAACCCAACCATGTGGGCTTGTCAACCACTTGGAGAGTCACCCAAACATGTGGCCTTACTAACCACATGGGTAAGGATCCGACACATGGCCTTACTATGTGGAGAATAATGATGCCCCAGCTTCTCTGGGCTTCCACTTCCTGTAGGCAATTAAAGTGTCCACTCCGTAGGGCTGTCTAAATGCTGTAGCCACATGGTAAGAATACAATAATCCTTACCTATTACTGCTCTTCTCAGCCTCCAGTGTTCAGCCTGCTCTCAGTGCTGTCCGTCACTATAGCTGCTGCCCTTCCAGCTGCCATGTGCCAGCCCTTCCCTCGGCCAGCTATCCCTGCACACAGGGTCTTCTTGCTGCCCTCTGTTCCCGTCCACATACACAGGCACTGGGCATGCATGTATGGCCCTTTTTTCTTTTTTTGTCCTATTAGATACTGTTACAATGAACTTCTTTGTGCATACAGTTTTTCCTCCCATTATTTCCCTGGTGAGTACAATTATTAGGTCAAAGGCAGTAACACTTTTTGGCCCTTCATGCCTTCTGCCACTGCTTTTCAAAATGTGCTGTGTCCATTCACACCGTTAGCCTCAGGACTCAGGGCTGTCAGTTTTACCAGTCCTGACCAGCACTGGGAGTTATGATTTTCCCATTTATTTTTCTTATTTACTAGGCATCAAAACAGAACCTGTACTGTTTTGCTTTTGACTTCTTTGACCACTGCAGCTTCCCTTTTGTGGTTTGCTTCCTTAGCCCTGTTACCCCCGATTCTCTATAGTTCGTATTTTCCCCCAGCTACCTTTAAAGGCTGCTTGAATCGGAGCAGCAATGATTCGACTGGAGGTGGTGGTGAAGCGAGCCCTCCGCTTCTCAGCTGGGTATAGCTAGGCTTGGACTCCTCACCTGTGTGGTGGTCTGTGTTTCTAGGGGCCAGCTCCCTGCCTTAAACACTTTCCTGGTTCTTTTGGTTTCCTACAGTTTTTGTAACAAGAGCCTTTGTGCCTGTCGCCTTGCATCTGACCCCAAATTCTTGTAGCTTCCATCTAGGAAGTCTCGAGACATGTGGCTGCCTCTGCCGCTCCAGGTTCAGGTGATCCAGGCTTGCTCCCAAGGATTTTCAGACTCCGCTCATCTAAGATGGGGGGAAAGGGGCCAGGCCCAGTGGCTCACACCTGTAATCTCAGCACTTTGGGAGGCAGAGGCAAGTGTATCACCTGAGGTCAAGAGTTGGAGACCAGCCTGGTCTACATGGCAAAACCCCGTCTCTGCTAAAAATACAAAAATTAGCCAGGTGTGATAGCACATGCCTGTAATCCTAGCTACTCGGGAGGCTGCGGCAGGAGAATCGCTTGAACCCAGTGGACAGAGGTTGCAGTGAGCTGAGATTGCACCGCTTCACTCCAGCCTGGGAGAAGAGCAAGATTCCATCTCTAAATAAATAAATAAATAAAATGGGGAAGAAAGGGGAGTAAACCTGTTAAAAATGCTGATTTCTAGGTTCCACTTTGGTGCTTCTGAACCAGAATCTCTTGAGGTGGGCCCAGTATCTGCATCACTAAACAAGGCTCCTCAAATGCATTTTATGAACATATTATCACACACAACCCCACCCTCCAGAGCTCATGGCCCAGCACTGGCAGCAGACAGGGGTACAAGTACCATGCCCATGGGTATGGCCAGCTATGACAGGGCAGTGGTGAGAACCTATTCCCAGAGCCAGCCCAGGCCAGAGCCAGGAAGGGCCTCCAAGAGGAAGTGATCTTAAGCAGAGCCTGAAACAGGGATAGGCACCAACCAGGCAAGGGAGGAGGGGGTGTCTGCCATCTGCCAGTGGCAGAAGGAGATGTGGCACATTTGGGGAAAGGAAAAGAACTCTGAGAGTCCTTGGCATCCTCTATGTAGATCACAAGGTGGACCCACTGTAAGTGGAGCAAAGGAAACAACAGTTTAGTCTTTACCCCAAGTAAGAAGCCCAAAGTCTGCTTTGAAAATAAATGTTGGGGAAAATAGGTTCATTGCAATTGTTCTGAATGTTTTCAGAAGGGGTAAGATTATCTCCCCATGATATTTGTCACTTTTTGTATTAACTTGTGCTGAATACCTATTATTAGGTATCTATTAGATATCTGTTAGGTATCTATCTACAGTTTCTCATGCAATCCTGGAAGGCATAAGAAATGGTCCACCTTTTGGGAACATGGAAATCGAGGCTTGGGTACATAACAGATAGTGAGCTGTGCATGGCTGTTGTGAGCACAGAGCCTGGAGCAGACAGCTGGATTCAGGCACAGAGAGCTTATGTAACCTGTCCATGGTCACTTACCAGCAGGTGACCATGGACAGGTCACGTAAGCTCGCTGCACCTCAGTTTTGTCAGCTGTATGATGGGCATAATAGTAGGGCCTACCTCATAGAATTGTGACAAGCACTGAGTTAATGTATATAAACAGCTCCGAAAAGTTCTGGGCATAGGAAAAGTTCTATGTAAGCGTGAGCTAGCGTAATTAACTAAATAGCAATCCCTAGAATAACCCTGGCAATGTTGATTATTCCCATGCTGTGGATAAGGAGACTAGAGAGGTGATGTTTTGCGTAAAGTCACACACCTGGCAAGTGGCAGGGCAGAGTGTTCCTGACCTTGAAAGCCCACATTATCCCTCCTAGGTCCAGCGTCTACATCATTGTATCAGAAATAGCTATTTGTGGGAAGCTGTCCAGAGAAGGGATAAGAACACAGGGTCTCAAGGCTGAATGTGGGATTAGGATGTGACTCTGTCATTTCTTAGTGACTTACTCTCAGTCTTCTGACTTCTCTTATCACAATGTCATCGTTTGTAAAAAGATAATTATATGATTTATCTGGAGGAGTTGCAAGGGATTAAGCTTTGATACATCGATGTTACCTAAAACAGTTTCGGCACAGAGAAAAGAGTCAGTGTTAGCTATCACAGGTCCTCGTTTTTCTGTTTGAAACCCTGACAACAGGTAGGCTGCAGGACATTTAGATATCAAGAATGTAATAAGTTGTATATTGCATATAATAAGGAACAGCGTCGGAGAGTTCTGGGCCATACCCTGTAATTAAACACAACAATGCATCTACAGCAAAACCCACGAATAAGCAACTTGCCTCACAGATGTTCAGGTTTTGCCACTAAAGGAAGGGGTCAGTAGACTTTTCTGGAAAGGTCCAGATAGGAAATATTTTAGGCTTGCAGCCATACAGTCTCTCTCATGTGGTCACGGTTGTTGGCCCATGGCTAATCCTGTTACACAACTACTTTCCATTTCCAGAGCTCTGAGGACATGGGAATTCTATGAAAACAACTCTGAGCCTGTATTCGCATTTCTAGCTCATCGTTTCCACAATCAAATGCCCTGATAGCTCTTCTCTAGGCCTATGCTTAGCAGGAACCCAGAAGACATGTGTTTTTCAACATTACCCACAGTCTGTTTGGTAAAGCAAAATCTTTTCCAAAAACATGGTTTCGAAAACAGAAGGTATTATTAATGGTGGTGCAGGGAGTTCTTATGTCCTCTCAGAGCTGAGAAATGTGGGGACTCATGGTCAGATTGCAAGGAAATGTACAATTTGTATCACATCTTCAAAAATACTAAAAGCAGCTATGGACTTTTATGGCAGCCTTCCAAAGGTTCCGGGGGTCTCAGCTACTATGCTAGTAATTTATAGTTTAGGCAAAACCAATTGATATACCAGCATTGTCCTGCTATGTCAGAAAAAAAAATCATTTGTAATATATTCTGAGATATGCACAGTGTAATTATCAATATTTTGTATTTACATAGTTATTTTCTTGCCAGGTAAGATTAAGGACTGATACCTGTAAAACTCCATGAGATTCACAGAAGATGAACATTACATCCTACAACACTACACTACACTACACTACGCTACACTACACTACATCCACGTGGAAACCAGCATTTAAAACAGGAGAGGAAACAGGACTGAATTCAGCTGTAGGAACAAAGGAGCTGCTTTTAAAAAAAATTTGAGCTGTGTGTCTGTGTATACATGCGCCCTTTTTGAGCTATTAGAGGTGCAGAGTGCTGTCTGCAGAGCCTGTTAATCAAGGGAAGAGTCCTGTTAGTGTCAGACAAACATGAACTTGAACTCAGCCCTTCCCCTGCAAACTGCTTGACCTTGGGATTCAGTTTCCACACCTGCGTAATAGGGAAATGCTGCTTCTCATCAAGTTGCTGTGGGCTTAAATAACCAATCGCTGTAGAAGCTGTTAACATAAGCCCCTCATTCATTTTATTTCATTTCAACAAATATACATTCAGCACCTGCTGCATGACAGCTGCTCAGACCACCTGGGAATTTGCAGATGAATAGGACAAAAATGGCCTGCGATTTTATGAAGTTTATAGTGCACTGGAGGAAGGGGCATGAAATACACACACAAAAAAAAGACATTATCACAAATTGTGAGAAGTGGAAAGAGGTTTAAAAAACTAAGATAACAAGAGAAAGTGAATTTGGCAGCGAGTGGAGCTGATTTAGACAGGGTGCTGGGCAGCCACGCTAGGGAAGCAGCAGGTCAGATTTGCAGAGTAAACAGAAATTGAACAGAAAAGAGGTACCGATGGAGAGTTCCCCAGCAAAGGAAGGGCAAGTGCCTGGATTTTGAGGCAGTGTAGGTAAACAATAACCAGCCACTGTTCTGGAAGTCATAAGATGTGTAACTCCTCCAATTACTCTTGTGAATTACATCACATTTGTAGAACTTAAGATCAGCCTTTTGAGATTTTGTTTTCAGACTTTTGCTTTTCTGATGATCATCTGACTCCACTTGGACCCGTGAGTCAACAGGCCCTGTGGCCCCCACCCAGAGACTGACTCAGCACTCAACGACTGTTTCCCCTATGATTCTATCCCCAACCAATCAACATTCCCATTACCTCGCCCACTACCCACCAAACTATCCTTGAAAACTTCTAACCCCTGAGACTTTGAGGAGGCTGATTTGGCAATAACTCCATCTTCCATGTGGCTGGTCTCATGTCAATTAAACTCTCTTTTCACTGCAATGTCATGGTCTCAGTGAATTGATTTTGTCTGTGCAGGAGGCAGGAAGAACCTGTCAGGTAATTTCAAAATTAGTGCCTGATATAGTTTGGATGGGTGTCCTCTCTAAATCTCATGTTAAAATTTGATCCCCAGTGTTGGAGGTGAGGCCTGGCGGCTGGTGTTTTGGTCATGGGAGCAGATCCTTCATGCAGGGCTTGGTGCCTCCTGCAGGTAATGAGTGAGTTCTTGCCCTATTAGCTTCTGTTTTCTAGAGGGCTAATGGTTGAAAAGAGCCTGGTGCCTCCCTCCTCTCTCATCCTTCCTCTCTCACCATGCCTGCTCCCCTTCATCTTCCACTGAGTGAAAGCTTTCTGAAGCTCTCACCAGAAGCAGAGGCTGGTGCCATGCTTCTTGTGCAGCCTGCAGAACCATGAGCCGAATAAACCTTTCCTTTGTAAATTATCTGGTCTCAGATATTTCTTTATATAGAGCAACACAAATGAACTAAGACAGTGCTCTAATAAGGAAGGACATGAAAGCTTGCTTCCTCCTTCCTCCCTCCCTCTCTCTCCTCCTCTTTTTATGATTCTTCTTCCTCTCTCCCTCTCTCTCTCTCTCTCTCTCTCTCTCCCTCTTTTTTTCCCTCTCTCTCTCCCTCTCGTGCTCTCTCCTCGGATTACACCAAGAAGGCATCCACCTACAAACCAGGAAGCATGCCTTCACCAGAACCTGACTATGCTGGCACCCAGATCTTCAACTCTGAGCCTCCAGAACGATGAGAAATGCATGTCTGCTGTTTAAGCCACCCAGTCTATGGTATTCTGTTAGAGCAGTACAAACTGACTGAGACACCTGTTAAATTAGGGCTCTCCCTTTCTTCTCTCTAAAACTGATGCATCATTTTCTTCCATTGAACTTTCAACAATTTGGAGTAACATACTGATTTGCGCCTTTATTTAATCCTTTAAAGTCTGTCTTCCGTCCAAGACTATGAGTCCCGTGGGCAGACACCAAGTTACTTACATTGACCATTCTGTGCCATCATCCCACATAAGATTCAAAAAGTAAATTATTATTCTCCTTAGGAGGCTGCTTTATTTTTTTCCATTGCCATTATCATTACATGCATTTTATTTGTTTGCCTTCTTGTTTGCTTCATTCCCACCAAGATGCTATTTCCATGAGGCGAAGTATTTGTTTGTCTTGTTTACTACTCCTTCTCCAGCCCCTCAAACAATGTCTGGCACATAGTATATGCTTAGTAAATAACTTTTAAATGTTCAGGTAGTGAGAAATGGAAAATATAGGAACAAAAAAAAATCATAATTACTGAATAAATGAATGAATGAATGAGCAACTTCTTTCTCTGTGTTCCCACATAAATTGATCTCATACAGGATGCTCACAAAATATCATCTCTCTGCACCACAATCTCTTAGCTTGCTGAGATTTAGGGAAAGTTTTGATGTAGTTAAAGCTGTAGTATGTGCCCTGTAAAGAGGGAGAGTTTTCATCTTAATTCTGACTTTTCTCAGTCAACATATTTGACAATTACAGTTTGAAGCGTTAGGAGAGAAAGTGATATGGGAAACCAAGTACTATCTTAGAGGACAGGCAGACACAGGAGCGTATCCCAGCTGTATCATCTGCCACTTGTGTGGCAAGTGACTTCACCACTGTACCTCAGTTTCCTCATCTGTAAAATGGGAATAACAACTATACTAACCTCATAAGATTCCTGCGAAACCCACACATGATAGGTGCTCTCCTTTTAGTGGTCACATCCACACTGACCAGGGGTGGCGAGAATCCCAGGCAGAGTTGCTCCAGAGGCCAGTTCTTCCATGTAAAGCGTGGGTTCTTGGCAGTCTTACCTTTGAGGGGACATGAAAAATGGGCTGGACCAAGACCTATCTCTACGACTGCACTTCGACAGTCTGATGAGAGGCCACCTAGCTCAGAAAGAGGTGGAGCATCCATGCCCAGGAAAAGTGGCACTCACAGAGTGAGCCATCTGACAACTGTGACCTCAAAGCCAGGATGGTCCAAGTCACCTGCCCCCACCATGAGATTCTCTTGAGCATGCTATTCCTAGTGGAAATCTTTGTCAAAGCTCTAATATTTAAAATCTATAAGCAACTTAAGCAAAGAAACAAGCAAAAAACAAACAACCCCATAAAAAAGTGAACAAAGGACATGAACAGACACTTTTAAAAAGAAGACCTGTACATAGCTATAAGCACATGGAAAAAATGCTCAACATCGCTAATCATTAGAGAAATGCAAATCAAAACCACAATGAAATACCATCTCACACTGGTCAGAATGGCTACTATTAAAAAGTCAAAAATAACAGATGCTGATGAGGTTGTGGGGAAAAGGGAATGTTTACACACTGGTGGTGAGAATGTAAATTAGTTCAGCCATTGTGGAAAGCATTTGGCAATTTCTCAAAGAACTCAAAACAGAATTGCCCTTCAACCCAACAATCTTGTTATTGGGTATATACCCAAAGGAATATAAATCATTCTACCATCAAGACACTTGCACACAGATGTTCATTGCATCACTATTCATAATCACAAAGAAAAGGAATCAACCTAAACCCCTATGAATGGTAGATTGGATTTTTTTTTTTTTTTTTTTTTTTTTTTTTTTT
>NW_016107999.1:36400-89584 GCF_001604975.1 Cebus imitator
TGTTGACCAGGATGGTCTCGATCTCTTGACCTCGTGATCCACCCGCCTCGGCCTCCCACAATGCTGGGATTACAGGCTTGAGCCACCGCGCCCGGCCTAGATTGGATTTTTTAAAATGTGGTTTATATACACCATGGAATACTGTGCAGCCATAAAAAATAATGAGATCATGTCCTTTGCAGCAAAGTGGATGGAACCAGAGGCCATTATGCTAAGCAAACTAATACAGGAACAGAAAACCAAAAAAATGCATGTTCTCACTTACACATGACAGCTAAACGTTGATTACATATAGACACAAAGCAGGAAACAACAAATGCCAGGGCGCATTTGAGAATGGAGGAAGGGAGGAGGGTGAGGATCGAAAAACTGCCTATCAGGTACTATGCTTATTACATGGCTAGTGAAATAATCTGTACACTATAATAATAAACTCCTGTGGCACACAACTTACCCATTCAACAAACCTGCACATGTACCCCTGAACTTAAAAGTTAAAATAAATAAATAATAAAAATAAATACAGACCCAGAGCCAGTGGGCAAAGAGCTCCTGTTCTATTTATCTTAATGCAAATTAGAAAGAGTTTTTAAAGTACATAAAATCTGGGATTTTGAAGATATTACTGCATAAAGCAAAGCTAAATATAAATGGGAGTGGTATGACGTCTATTTTTTTAAGTTACTTAAGGCTAGCTGTGGCGACTTGCACCTGGATTAGGCTTGCACCTAATTCTAGCACTTTGAGAGGCCAAGGCAGGAAGGATTATTTGAGCCCAGGAATTTGAGACCAGCCTGGGAAACATAGCAAGACCCCATATATTAGGCCATTCTTGCATCTCTATAAATATCCGAGGCCGGGTAACTTATAAAGAAAAGAGGTTTAATTGGCTTACAGTTCTACAGGCTGTACAGAAAGCATGGTACCAGGAACTGCTTCTGGTGAGGCCTCAGGGAGCTTACAGTCATCGTGCAAGGTGAGGGGGTGCAGGCATGTCATGGATGTGGGAGGTAGGTGGAAGAGGTGTTATACACTTTTAAACAACGAGATCTCAAAAGAAGTCACTAACTTTTGTGAGAATAGCACCAAGGGGATGATGCTAAACCATTCATGAGGGATCCACCCCATCATCCAATACCTCCCACCAAGCCCAACCCCAATATTTGGGATTACAATTTAACATGACATCTAGAAGAGACAATATCTAAGCTATATCGTCCTGTCTCTAAAAAATAAAAATAAAGAAAAGAGCCAGGCATGGTGATACATGCCTCTAGTCCCAGCTACTTGGGAGGATCACTTGAGCCCAGGAGTCAAGGCTGCAGTGAGCTGTGATTGCCCCACTGCACTCCCAGCCTGGGTGACAGAGAAAAAACCTGTCTCAAAAAATTATTTATTGCACAGTAATACACATGACTCATAGAAATAGCCTGTATTATGGAGATGTCACATCAAATCCTATAGCTTTAGGAAACACCCATGAGAAGTCACTTCACTTGGCTGTGTCACATCCTAGAAACTGGAGCAGATGGCATCATTGCTTTTCTAAACTTTCATTACTTCATCTGGGGAAAGGGTGATAGCAGCTGCTTCATTTGCTGGCTACGAGAATTAAATGAGAAGATTTATGTCAAAGCACCTTGAAAGCTGTAAAAGCGGTAAACACATAAAGAAGGTAATGAGCATAGCCTGTGCCTTGTGCCTGGCAGGCAGAAAGCTCCTTCCCCACCACTACCAACTCCGTCCCCATAAAACATGCCCAAATTAGCAACTGGTGCAGGCAGACAATCCCGGCGATTTGCTCTCTGCAGAAGAACTCTAAATTAGCTTGATCTTCCATTTAATTTGTACGTTCAGCTCTCTGTTGCCTCCACATTAATCAACCTTGGTTGGTCAACAGGCCCAAGGGAGACGTGAAAATGGCAAGAGGGAGGATTGGTTCTTCTTGTGAGCTAATAAAACCAAGCTTTACTTATGGCCCACTGGATTCCACTGCAAACCTGGTGAGCTCAGGGCAAAAGGGACTTCACCAAAAACTCTAAGGAAGCAAATTTCCAGTGCTCTGGAGAGAAACAATGATCATGAATCTTTTAAACACCAGGTGAACAGGTTTGGTCTGCATCCCTGGATACAGGTCAGGCTGAGGGAGCGCATGTGGGTCAAGTGCTTGGGCTGGAGGGAGGAAAAGTTTCCCTTCCAGCGGAAGTCAGAAGCTCCGAGAAGTCCATGTGCCGTATCTAGCTCATCAATAGGCTTCCATGGACCATCAAGGTATTTTTGATTTAAATGAACCAATATTTTATGTATTGAAAGATTTTAATTAAAATCTGGATTTCTGATTCCTCTTGAATAGCTGGAAGATGTTAAAATACTGAACCCACTTCTCATGGCAAAAAAAATGAGTTGAACAGAGAGGAGGTGATTTCCTCACCTACAGATGGCCCTTGCACCATCCAGACCTTGCCACTTATACCCTGAAGGCACAGACACCCTGTGCTTACTCTGCTGTGCCACTGCCCAGTGCTGCAGGACTTTATCTGGTGAATCCCAGCTTCTAATAGAAAATCCTGACTTATATAAATATAAATATTTGCATGGCATTCAGGATACTTTAGAGCTTAACCTTTGACTGCTTTTAAACATGGGTTCCCCTAAAAGATCCATGGATCACCCTGAAATTGTGTGTGTGTGTGTGTGTGTGTGTGTGTGTGTGTGTGTGTGTGTGTAAGAGGCAATGGAATTCATCAAACAATACATCTGCCCCAGTGATCTTGAAGTTAGTACCATGGGATTGGGTCTGTTCAATGGGCTGAAGATGGAAGTAATGTGTGCCACTTCTGCACCAAATCTTTGAAGAGCTGTTCAATAATCTTCCAACTTTTTTGTAGCCCTTCACAGTAAGTGAGTAGACCCAGTGTTTTAAGGTAGTGAAAACCCCATCAACCTGGGGCCCTGAATTTCTATCTGAAGCAGAGTCTGTGCCATACTACATGGAGCATTAACTTCAGGAAAAAGTAGACTTCTGCAGTGTTAAGCCAATAAGATTTCAGAGCTGTTTATTACCTCAGAAGAGCCTATGCTATCCTGACTTATACAGTATGTCAATGTACATTTTGCCAGGAGACTGGTTAGAGGTTTCATCAGACTTCCAAAAAGGCCCTGACATAGATAAGCTTCAGAATCACTGCTCTTGGAGGAAGTCTAAATGCACATTCTCGGTGAATACATAGTATCTGCAGTAGTTGCACTAATTTGAGTCATCCATTTAATTATTCATTTATCCATATATTCCTTAAAACCCTTACTCAGCACAAGGCATAGTTCCAGGCTCTGGGACGCATAGATGAGAGATATGTCATAGGCATCATTGTGTCTTTAGAGTGGACACTGTTGTGTGGAGTGTTGAGTGCAGGAATGTGCAAATCATACGTGAATATAAATTAATGCAAGAATGCACGCAGGACAGCTGTGTATGCCACGCAGTGTGCACATTGCAGGAGAACACCCAGCTGAGGGAGCAAGTGAGGACTGAAATGTTGCCTACCCTTTAGTGACCCAGTCATGCTATGGGAGGCTCAAAAAAGGACACATTTCCTAGTGTGCAATGGCATGCTAAGGGGTAGCAGAGGCTCTCAACAGACTCGCTTTTGAAGGAAAGTAACAGAGGGAAGGAAAGCAAGCCTGGGCCCTACTTGGGAAGAGCATCTAGACTAGGAGGGGAGAAGGGCAAATTCATTAATGATTCCTCTATTCCTATGTGGTAAATGCAAGCACATTCACATGGGCAGCAAAGAGCCATTTTGCCCTGAGTGTGGAAAGCCCATGAAGGCTTGAGAGGGGTGGAAAATGATGGCTGAGTAGTTTTGATGGATGGATAAAGGTATCAGGATGGGTGAAGAGGGTGAGGGCATTCCAGGAAGGGGAAGCAGTGTAGACAGCCACGTGGGGCTGGGAAATAATGTGGAAGGTGATGTAAAGCGCAGGAATCCCCAAGACCATTTCCACTTCTGACACCAACTACAATTCTGAGGGGTCCCTACCTTCAACCCCAGGTTCAATAATTTGCTAGATGGCCTCAGAGAATTCATTAAAAGCTGTCGTGCTCTTGGTTGTGGTTTGTTTCAGTAAAAGGATAGAGATTAAAATCAGCCAATGGAAGAGGTGCATAGGGCAGGGTCCAAAAGAGTTCCAAAAACTACCTTCCAGTTTCCTCTCCCAGCAGGGTCACATGGACAGTGCCTACTTCTCCCAGAAATGATGTGCAACCATATGCATGGGGTATTGCCAGTCAGGGAAGCTCAGCCAAGTCTTGGTGTCCTGAGTTTGGGACACAGTCACATAAACATTGTTCGTCACCCACATGCCTGAGCTTAGTCTCCAACTCCTCCAAAGGTAGAGCTGCCATTGCACGGTCCAGAGCCCCTACTGTAAATCACATTGCTAGTGTAGTCTATCTGGTATTGTTCAAAACTCTCAGGTAAACAAGGATACTCTTATCAGGCAGAACACTCTGAACACTTAGGAATCACCTCCCAGGAGAGCAAAGGCCAGATGCATCTCTTTGGGCAAAATTTCTTTACTGCCCAGTAAATAATCTTGCATTTTTGGAATAAAGGCAGGAGTGGGGGAAGGAGGTAGGAAGGGAGGAGGCTAATAAGACAAGTTGGAGTGAGACTGCAAAGAGTCTTGTAAAAATGTGGGCTTCAGTAGCCGGGGAAGGAAGGAAAGGGAACTCTCCTCTGCAGATAATCATTTTCCATATATTATTTCCTTTGCTTCTCAAATAAGCTGTTAACCTCTCTGAAATTCAGAGATGTCAAATGATTGCCCAAGACTGGTCAAGCCAGGACTTCAGCTCAGTCCTGTATGACCATTAAGTCTGTGTTTGACTATCTACATCCAGCCAACGTATGTTTACTGAGTGCCTACTCTGTGCCAGGCTCTGAGCTTGACGCTGGATAAACAATGGTAAATAAAATAGATACAGCCTTTGCAGTCCAATGGGATTAAGCGCATAACCTTGAAATAGAATATCCTTATAAACTGTGATAAGCACAATGGCAGGGACTATAGGGTCACCTAATGTAGACCATGGTGGTCAGAGAAGTCCTGTTAGACAAAGTGGTGTCCAAGCCAACACCTGCAGGGTGACTAGGGTAAAAGAATATTTAGGGTGGTGGGTGGTTAGCATTCATCCCTGGTTCCAGCTTTGGAAGCAGAGGCATCCCCACTCTGAAATAACCCAAGATGATAGAATTAGAAAAACCATCATCCTACAATTCTGATAAAATCATTGCTTCAGGAAGCTTCATCATTAAATATTATAACCATTAGGTGAAGGTTGCTTGGGGACAGGTCAACACTTCTGTTTCCAAGAGTCACTCCAGAGGCACTTAGCAAATTCAGAGAAGAAGCAGCACATTTATCAGGAAAAGCTCTGACAACCATCGCCTGCACCACATTAATGACCTGATAGTTAGGGCAGTGGCATGATATGAAGATCATAGCATTACCAGTGAAATCATCTTGCAAAAAGTGCTTAATTCAAATCTATCTAACTATTAAGCCTTAACATTTAACCTCAGATTTATGAGAAAAACAAGAAATAGACTAGAATGAGGAAACAGATGGTCTCTTCAAAAAGCCCAGTGTCATTTTTTTAAAGTGTGGGTAATGATCTAAAATAAAGGAGACTACAGAATAAAGGCATCAACATTGACTGCTTCCTGGTTCAAATAAAACACAGCTAAAAAGACTTTTGGAGAACAATTGACTCTGGATATTAGATGCTATTAGAGAATGAGTATTAATTTTCCAGGCATGACAACTATGTCATGATTATGGAGGAGATGTCATTTTTAGGAGATGCATAAGGAAGACTTGATGGGAAAAGTGTCCTGATATTTGCAACTGATTTCCAAGTAATTCATATACATTTTTTAAATGTTAACTTTTAAAAATTAATTTTTTTTTAATTTTTAGGTGTATAAGATGATCACTGGACAAAGCGATCACTGCAATATTCAAAATTCTATATGTTTAAAATTTTTCATAATCAGAAACTGCTGGGGGGTGGATAAAGCATTCAGATACACAGCATGCCTCACCCCCAGCACCAGAACACCCTCCAAACATCCATCAGAGCCCTTCCTGAGGAATCCTACCTTTGGCTGGGCTGCTGCTTCAGGAGGGGCTCCCATTCAGAATTGGTCTTTGTTCCCATTTTCCTCTGACAGAGGAGAGTGACAGGCCACCCATGAGTAGACTGACCCCCAGGAAAGCACACCTATCTTTTCTTCTTCCCCTCTCTCTGCTTTTCGGCCATTCTTTGGGCATCACAAAGAATTTAAATAAATCACTGGAGAATTCACTTCCCCTCCCCTCTGAGTCATTAGGCCTAGATGAAACGAAACATAAATAAGCTGCCCAAGTGAACAGTGCTGGGCAGGTTACTAATTCGATCCTATGAGTCAATGAGAAGCTGGAGCTTTTAAACAAAAAGAAAATGTTTATGCTTCGTCCAAGGGAACTCGGAAGAAACTCTCTCTTTTTCCTGCTGGATATTAATGAAGAAGGATGTGGACCCAGGAGCTTTGACCACCATTCTGGCATCCACAGCTGGGAGAAAGTCTGCCTAACCATACTCTCTCCAGGAACGACACTGAGAGGCAGAGCATCCTCAGACACATGCTCCAGGTGACCCTCGGATCTCACCATCTGGGAAACTTGTTGCCCCTGGGCTGTTTAGCCAAATGACTCGATGTGTTTTGTTTTATTTTATTTTATTTTATTTTATTTTATTTTATTTTATTTATTTTTGAGACAGGGACTTTCTCTGTTGTCTAGGTTGGATTGCAGGGGCGTGATCATGGCTTGATGCAGTCTTGACCTCCCAGGCTCAATCAATCCTGTCACCTCAGCCTCCCGAGCAGAGTAGCTGGGACTACAGGCAGGTGTGCACCACCACACTGGCTAATTTTTGGATTTTTATGTAGAAACAGGGTTTGCAATGTTGCCCAAGCTGGTCTTGAACTCCTGGGCTCAAGCACTCCTCTTGTCTCAGCCTCCCAAAATGCTGGGATTGTAGGCATGAGCCACCATGTCCAGCCAATCCAATGCATTTTCTAAGCCAGATTTGTTTGGATTTAGTGCTCCTTGCCACATAACAAGTCCAAACCAGGACAGCAGAGAGACTGCACTGGTGTTGTTAGAGAAGGCTACTGCAGCCGCCTTGAACATACTGGGGAGACTGTCCTGAGACAGCCCCTAAATGACTCAGCCCACAGCCCGTACTTACCTGCCCTACTCCCTCAACCTTCTGCAAATATGCACTTCTAAAGAGACTCCCCACCAAATTTCAAAGCATACTTCTTTTCAAAGGTATTACACTCTTTAATTTGAAAGCTATACCAGGGACTTTGGAGGTATCTATTAAAAGACTCAAGCCCGCCAGCATAATGAGCCAGTGTCTCAATGGTCTAACTCCCCTCTGTTTTCTCCTCTGAATCTCCATCTTGTCTTCCCTCTTGCTCTCCTTCCCCTCCTATGAAGAGGCTGCTGTGAGGTGCTGGAAAGCATTTTGAATTTGCAGTCAAGTCTCTTAATCTTGAGCAAATTGTTTCACTTCTAAGCCTCAGTTTTCTCATCCATAAAATAAAAATAAGAATACTCATCTCATAAAGTGGAAATGAGAATAATGCAAGATTTTAAGAAGAGAAGATTTCTGTCTTTGAGCCAGTGTCCTCGATCTTTTCCTCATTTCACACACAGGAATCTGCTTCAGCCTGAGAGCTTCTGAGTACTCAAAGCTGTCTGGGATTACCTTTTCCATAACCGCCAAGCAAAGTGTCCCGAGTCCCCACCCTATAGGACCACAGGAAAGCCAGCCTCCTCTCAAACCCTTCTGAGGGTGGTCATTCTGGGAATGATACCTTCCCACTTCTCCCCCCCGCCCCAGACACATGGTGGTCCCTTCTCCCAGGTGTGGGGAACCCAGCCCTTCCTTCCTATGTGGGACACTGTACCAAGAAAAGGCTGCTGCACTTTTGGTCTCTACTCAAGACTTGAGGATATTACAGGCAAATTCCAAATCAAAACCATAGAATTTATATTTTAAAGTATTTGATTAGCACACAAAACAGTATATGGTTAAGGAGTGAAGCCTCCTTACACTCCAATTTCCTACCCCAAAAGGAATGACTTCTTTAAGGTCCTTATGCATCTTTCCAGAGTTAGTCTGTGAATTTACAAGTATATGTTTTTCTCCAGAAAATCAACATTTAAACTTCAATAATAGGAGCCAAGACTCTGAAGCTCAAGTGCAAGCCCCACAGCCATCTCTCTCCATAGCCTGGCCTGCTGCCCCTTTCCTAGGGTTCTCTCCTACTCAGAAGCAAGCCTCTTCCTCATGATCTTCATTGCATAGCCACTTGGCTATGTTATAAGTAAAATTTTGATGCCTCAAAAGAAACATCATTGGAAGGTGAATCCTCCCAGCAAGGAAGTTTGCTTCTATAGAAGGGTGTGGGGCACATGAACAGAGCAATGATGGCCACCGCACACTTGGACAAGGGGGGAAGGGGTGCATATGCCTGACGGGGGTCGTCCCTACTGCTGTGTCATCCTCTATTGGCTAGGGTTAGACTGCACAAGCTAGACTAATCCCAATTGGCTATTTTAAAAAGAGCAGGTGTCCGAGCTGTGGGTGTTTTGACTGGAAGAATGGTTATGGGCATGTCAGAGCAGGTAGCCACGGGTGATCAGGTGACCGGGATGAGTCAGGATGGAATTGGGGGGAAGCAGATGTGAACTATTGGTTAGAACTGGTGGAGAAGAAATTACAAGGAAGTTAAACTTTAAAATAGAGAATTAAAGAATATGAGAGCTGAACGTGCTGACATACTGATTCTTTGAAGAGAAATTTAGAACTCATTGCATCCAACAGCTACCAACTGCCTGCCCCTGGCCCCCACCTGCTCCCTGAGAAAGCCCAAAGCCAGTTAACTGTCCAATGCTGCTGTTTCCTCCCCAGAGCAGTCCAGTCTCACCTGCACTCCCCAAAAGCCTATGCAGGTGTCTTTCCACCAAAAGCGCAGCTCTACTTCAGAAGGATTATTCCCCTGTCCCTCCAGTAATTGATGCAAAACACAGCAGCTGGTGGAACAGCAAATGTGTCAAATTTGTCTACCACATGCTGATTTTCTGTCTGATGAGCTGGTTTCAGCAGACACTGCATTGGAAGGTTTCTCCTATATACCCTGTTTTCTGCCAAGAGGCAGAGCCCAAGGGATGCTCATCATCCTCAGGAAGCCCTGCAAGTGGGCATTACTAGGCCTACTTTGCAGATGAGCAAAGGAAGCTCGGAGAGGATGAATGATATACCTGACTCCACACGTCAGTACATGCATCGAGCCCTGATTCCCAAGCTGTGATGAATCTGAGGATGGCACTGCCTGTCCCACTGCCCTAGACTCCAGCACTGACTTCATCAGGTAATCAAAATTACTTTGTTAACCCCCAGCTAAGCAGCTTGCAGGTTGAGCTGAGAGTGGAGGTAATAAAAAGTGCAGAGGTGACATTGGAGGCAGGGGCATGAGGGTGCCCTGGGCCTGCAGCAACACAAAGAAGGGATTCAAGGAAGCCAAAGGTCCAGTAGTGCACTGGAGTGGGCAAGGGGCAGAGGCACTCTGAAAATGGGTACGGGTTGGCTCAGCATTTCCACAGTCAAGTCTCAGCCCACCTCTCTGCCCTTAACCCCGGATGCTCACATCCCTCCCTCAGCAGCTCTCTCTGCTGGGGACCCCAACATATACACCCTGGGCCATTCTGCCAGGTTCCATACCTTCCCCATGCAGATTCATTGGTCTTTTCCAACTGATGCCATCTCCCTTGAGCACCAAGCCTCCAAAACCCAGCTGAAGTCACCTTGTCTGTGAATCTCTCCATCACTCCCTTCTCACCCACCTGCAGCTGGGTCAGGAGACAGAGGACAAGAGGGGAGGGATTCTCCTATTGCTAAGCCTACAAAGAGGGCCAGCACAAGGAAAAAAAAAAAAAAAAGCTTTATTTCAAGTCTAATATATGCAAATCGTAATCTAATCTCATCATTTCATAGTTTGCAGAGCATGACAACAAGGAGAGAATGATTATCATTATAATTAATCGTGAGGGAAATTGAACACATTTTTGAATGTGAAGTTCTAACAATATTCGAAGGAAAATTCTTCTTAGATTCATCACATCTAAATGCAAGAGGGGACCTGGGCACTGAGCAGGGTAAATCCCATTCTTGGTTTTACTACTGTCAACAATTCCTTACATTTGTAAGTACAGTGTAATATCATATAACCAAATTTCCTCAAGTATAAATGAGGTCACTGAGAACAGTACTGATTCCAGCTGCATAGTCTCACCATCCCCCATGGCTGACTGGTGACAGCTAGCCCCAGCTAAGTCCCTACCCAGGTATTTCCAGAAGGCCCCAGAGGACTGCCTCATGTGTTCATGTTGTAGTTCTATCCCTGCCAACTCGGCGATCTCTCCATTATTCCACTAAACTCCCCAGTTCCACGCTGCAAAATCATCCTCTGAAGTCTTAGGTCCATGTCTCCACTAAGCACCACTCTGCTCCTCCACAGGCTACCAGCCTCTCTATGCTCTGCTGAACCCAGTAATCCCCCCACCACCTGCCCCATGGTCCTCCCTGGCTTGCCAGCACATACCAGGCATAAATGCAGTTGGTGGGACCCAGAGGTTCCCACTGGGCTGTCCCATTGCCCTGCTTGTTCTCTGGGTGCCATTTCCCCCCTCCCATACCACTCCCAGGTGACTGCAGCAGGAACACTGGCATCACTGCTGCTCTTCTAGACACCGCCTTGGGCCCAGGCCAGCTGCTGGCTCTGTCACTGCAGCTCTCTGGGATCCCACTGCTCTGGAGCAGGGACCTTCCTCACTGGCCAGGCCAGGCTGCTGCCTCACTAAAGGCAACCCAAGCATGCTCTGGGTCAAGAGGTGCAGGAATACACGGCAAAGTGGGAGTGGCATGGCCCTCTCCTCTTTGCATGGGAAGGGGAGCCTACCTAGAGCTGCCTGGACCCCAAGATCCATCGACTGTGACAGCTCCCTCTCCTTTTCTTCACTAGAGCACCTGCATTCTTTTGCTGGAATCCAGACTTAACTTCGGGGCAGCTGGTTCAGGGCAGCTGATTCGGGGCAGCTGAATTAGTAGATATCTGGCTGTTCTGTCTACTTAAAAGCCTCTCTGCCCTCTAATTACTTAAGGCTTAGTTATTAGGCAATAACTTTGTCCAACCCCTGGTGATTCAGTTCTCTGCAAAGGTCAGTTCTTTGACAAATGCCTGGCAATCAGACAGATCCCACCAGGTCATTTAAGCAGTCATAGCCAGGGCGAACTGGCTCCAAGTTCCCACTGGGGTCATCCTATCACACATTACCATTCATAATATTTCACTAATTGAGCACCTACTCTGTGCCAGACAGTTTGCTCAGCCTGAGGAGGCACAGTTCCACACACATGTCAGAGACAGGGGCTCAGGAGGTTCAGGGCGGCTGAACCAAAACCTCACAGCCAGTGAGGGCAGAGCTGGGCTGCTGAGAACTAGGACTTCCCACCCCCACTCCAGGACTCCATGAAGAGATTCTCTCCACAGGTCCAAACACCATGCCATTGACAGAAGTCTTCCACAGAGCCAGAAAATTACCTTTGCTCTTCCTGTCTATGTTTTCGGCTCTACTCAATTTCCTGAATATGAGGGAATTCTGGGAGAACAATGACCACTTTTGGGAACTAGATGAATCAAGGAGCATTTGAAAGCAAAATGTGGATTTTGGCTGAAACACAAGTACTATTTTAATCTTTGAGGCATGAAATTTCCCCCACGTGTGGTGGGGGAAATGGATTTTGCACGGCGAATGTGGGCTCCTACTGGGATCTGAGGCCAAGCTCTCGTGTTAGGGATGGTGCTGTGGACCTGTACCAATTTACAGTGTGATTAGAACATTGATTTTCCATTATTCAGCAAGTATGGCAACTGTCCAGTAGGGCTTTGAATTTAGCAATCCAGAATGTTTTCTAAGCACCAACTCTTTGGGCCATGTCCTGTGATGGGCATTTACATTACGGAAATGCATCATTTTTCAGGATCCCCTGGTCCAGGAGGGAGGCAGGCACACAGGCAACCAATGACAGAAATAAGGACAACAGCTGCCATCTGTTGAGAGCTTCCATATTCCAGGTACCACATCTGTAGTTTAATACACGACCTTCATGGACCTTTACAACCTTGCAAGGACTTTCTATTATTTCTCAATTCAAAGATAGAAAATGAACTCTGCAAGAGTACAGTAACCTGCCCAAAGTCACACAGGTGACAGGTGGGGAGTCTGGAATCCCAACCCAGGTCTATCTGCTTCAAAATTCATGCTATGAACACTGCACTATCATCATCACAAAACAGCACGCCGAGAGCTGCTCTGGAGGGAACGGCAGAGTATATCAGAGCCTGGAGGACAGGAGGACATAATTCAATGGGAGAGTGAAGTGGAGCAGTGGAGGGGGAGAATAGAGAAAAATAAAAGCTTCCTAGAGCTTAATTTGAGCTTAATTTAGAATTCTAATGAGTTTTTGCAGTGGATAAGGGATCATACTGGCATCCTAAGCACTGGGAACATGGGCAAAGGTAGAGAGCTTCAGAGTGCATGGCAGACTCATGAGGAAGCAATCAGTTTTGAATGGCTGGAATTTAGGTGAATGGGGAGGAGTGTTTGCCGCAATGAGGTTGGCATAGAAGCTGGAGCAGGGGGTCTTGAAGGCCATGCTGATGGGGCTGATCTTTGCCCTGAAAGGACTGGGAAGCCAGTGGGTGTAATAGGACATGGGATCCATCTAATGATGGTTGCTATTTCCCTAGAAAACTCACTCTGGAACATGTACCAGAGAATGTACTGAAAACGGAAGCAGCTGGTAAGCTATGAAGGCAGCAAGGGAGGGGATATGCCACCCAACTTGTTGCCCCTCTTAACAGCGGAACAGAAATATTCTTCTTATGGGATATGCCACCCAACTTGTTGCCCCTCTTAACAGCGGAACAGAAATATTCTTCTTAAGGTCATGTGCATCTTTTTCTGGTTTGAAACATAATCTGGTCAAGAAGGCCCAAAAATCTTTCCAGAGAAAGAATTTAAATGGTCTACTAGGATGATTCTTTAAAAGGCCAGCCTCGAGATCAATCCCTGCACTTTGGGAGGCCAAGAAGGGAGGATCACTCGAGGCTGGGAATTTGGGACCCTGGCAACATAGGGAGACCCCCATCTCTACAAAAAAATTAAAAATTAGCCAGGAGTGGTGGTGTGGAGCTGCAGTCTCAGCTACACAGGAGACTGAAGTGGGAGGATCCCTGGAGCCCAGGAGGGAGAGGCTGTAGTAAGCTATGATCACACCACTGGGCTCCAGCTTGGGAGACAGGCTTTTTTTTTAAAAAAAAAAAAAAAAAAAAAGCTAGTATCATTTTCTAAAGACCTGTAAGTGATAAAGTTATACTGGTAAAAACAGAAATAAAAATACTGGCAATTCCACAGCAAAACCTACTGTAGACACGGGCAAGGCTGACCTTGAAGGTTCTAGAGAGCTGGGATTACAGGCAAGTGTCAGAGTCCTGGTGATACGGGGAAGATAATCTCATCAGAGCTTCCCAAGTCTGAATAGCATTTTCCTTACTCACTGTTCAAAACCTGAGATTATAGCTCTGGGCTCCCAGTGCTTCCAGAACAGCCAGACATATTTTTGTTTTAAAATGCTAGGGGTTTTGCATTTTGCTGACATACCAAGGAGACACTGGCTTTTGAGGCAGATCATTTTGTAAAATCACATTTCTTATTCTAGGACTAAAACATCCAACACATCAAAGGGCATAGGAAAAGTCAAAAGAAAAAAAAATACACACACACACACACACACACACACACACACACACACATGCATTATATTGTGCCCAACCTGAAAGTATCATTTATTGATTTGTTGTGCAAATTCCTTCCATACAGTGCTATGTGCAGATTATAAAATTGTCATTTTAAAACACACAACATCATTAGAAGGGGGTCGAAAGCCTGCAGTGAACATCTTTCACTGTATAGCACTTCCTCAGGAAATATTTCAGGAAGATAAAAAGAAAAGCAAAAACTAACAAAATATGAGCTTTGAAGTTAGGAAGACCCAATTCTGCATGAGCTGAGGCATGTGAATGGGTTTCCTCCTCTGCAGAAAGGCATGATTGAAATTTCTGCTCTATTGGATGCCATGAGAGAAATGGGAGAAAGCCCGTGGGGTACCCCACACAGTACCTACACCAAATGTCAGCAGATGTGACTACAGCCATTACTATCCCTGAAATAACTATCTGCATATCAGAGCATTCAGAAAATACAGGTATGCCAAAAGAAAAATGTTAAACCATGTATATGTAACTCACTGATCAAAATAATAGTGTGCACATTTTGACATTGTGCCTTCTACCATTTTTTCCTACGCAAATATTTCCAAGTATCGAGAAAAGTTTCTAAAAGACCATATTGTATGTACTGTTTTGTAGGTCAGCTCTTTAGTGTGAGGTTTTATGAAGGCAGTGAACTAATACAAACATTGCATCCACACTGTGAACTTAGTGTGAAGAATGTGAGCCATGTGCACAAGCAACCAGTGTCTAGAGCTTCTGATTTCTTTTCTGACCAGCAGCCAGCCATCTGTGCAATGGCTCTACGAAAGAGGATATGCCTGGGACTAACCATAAATAGTAACTACTAACCCTTCACAGCATAATTCCATGTAGTAGAATTTCCTTTTTCTTCTTAGTAAGTGCTTGGTGAAATCTTACAGATAGACGATGCTGGGGATTGTGTCTGCTCAGATCTGCTCAGGTCCCATGGGTGCCTTGTTTGATTCTGGAATGCTCAGGTGTGCACCCATGCTCTGCCTGCCTATAGCCCATCCACTCTAAGGCCTGCTGCTTTCTCCTGCCATGCTTAGCACTCAGTTCCCTCTGCTATTGCCTATGCCGAGAACTCCTTCAAGTACAACTATCTCCAACCCCTTCCTAGGGAGTTTTGCTTACTCCCAGGCCTTCTGAGAAATGTCTTGTGCTATTTAGTGATGGTCTAGGAGTGGCTACTCCACTATCTGGACCTATACGTCATTTACTGTCCAATGTGGAAAACTTTACTAGGGCCCAGCAGGGAGGATCGTGCTCCACCTCCTTCACAGGGAAGAGTAACTTCCTAGTGGAGGTCCCAGGTGAAATCAGATTCCCAGGGGAACAGGGTGCAATCTGAAGTTTATTTTTTGTTGTTTGTCTGTTTGTTTTGAGATGAAGTTGTGCTTTTGTTGCCCAGGCTGGAGTGCAATAGCATGATCTCAGCTCACTGCAACCGCTGCCTCCCAGGTTCAAGCAAGTCTCTTGCCTCAGCCTCCAGAGTAGCTGAGATTACAGGCACCTGCCACCATGCACTGCTAATTTTTTTGTATTTTCTAGTAGAGATAGGGTTGCACTATGTTGGCCGGGCTGGTCTTGAACTCCTGACCTTGGGTGATCCATCCCCCTTGGCCTCCCAAAGTGCTGGGATTACAGGTGTGAGCCACCATGACCGGCCACAATCTCAATTTTTGAGACAGCCTGCCCTAAAGGTGCCTCAGCATTGGGTCCCACCTGAAAGAAATACAAGTACCCTTACAAAGGCCTTGCAGGGGAGACAGATCTGCCTGCCAAGGACTCTTAAGGAGCATGCAAAGAGGAAAATGCTTGGCACAAAAGCAAGCAAGTTTCCTTTAAAAATTTTTTTTACTGACCAAAATCCATGCCTCCTAGCACCTGCATCTTCTCCCGTTGTTTCTCACGCCTCCCTCCCAAAGTCTCTGGCACCCCCACTCCCCCTACTCCACAGCCCCACATCAGGTATTTTGTTCCCCAAGCACCAGGGGCCCTTGCTGAGGAAGATCTCCATGCCAATCGCCATCACCAGTATCCTCAAAAACACAAAGAAAGATATGGAAATTAGATTCTATGAAAAGAAACAGAAAAAAAAAAGATCTTGGGAAAGCAGAAATTAGAAACTCAATAGAAGAGTTGGCAGACGGAGCTGAGGAACCCCCTCAAGACTCCCTAATGAGACGGAAAATAATTTTTTTAAAAAAAGAGGGGTCCAGAACTCTAATGTTCAAATCATCAGAATCCTAGAAAAGAAAGGAAAAGAGAGAGAGAATGAAAGAGAGAACATCTTTATAAAAATAATTCAAGAAAATTTTCCAGACAAACGAGAGCCCAGACTGAGAGAACCTACCCCATGGCCAACACTAGTGCCAAAGCACTTAATGGCGAAATTTCAGAACATTGGGGAAAAATACGTCTCTCAAGTTTCCAGTCAGGAAATTGTCACATCCAAAAGATCAAGCATAAGAATCGCTTTGGACTTTTCAGCTGCAAGCTAGGACACGAAGGTGAATGGCTTCAAAATTCTAAAGAAAAATACATTCTGGTGTAGAATTCTAGAACCAGACATGTTGCTAATAAGATATGAAAACAAATTAAGGATACTTTCAGAAATGCAAGGTCGCAGCACTCCTGTGCACCCTTTCTCAGGGAGCTTCCTGACAACGTGCTGTTTCCAAGGGAGGTGGCAAGCCTGGAAGGAGGAAGACAGGGTGCAGGAAACAGGAGAGAAGTGGAGAACCCTCAGGAGGATGGTGGACGGAGATGGAGGGAGGGCTCTGTGAGCTAGACACAGAGTGGAAGAGGCCAGAAGTTCCCAGAGAGACCCACTCAAGAAGATGAAACCCATAGACAATGTAAAGTGAGGAAACATCTGGAGCGCACTGGCAAGAGTTTAAGCTTGAAGTGGTGATAACTATGTAGAAAAATAAATCAAGAAAACACCAACAACAATTACCACTAAGACAGTTACTACATGGCTCAGGGAGGAAAAATATTTGCAAAGTCAATCCATTACAATATACAGATTTTATTTACATTTGATTTGAAAGGGAAAAGTGAATCATAAAAAAATGTGTTCAATACAAATGAATGGAGTGAATTAAGAAAGAAAGACAAAGGCCAGGAGCGGTGGATCACGCGGTCAAGAGATCGAGACCACCCTGGTCAACGGTGAAACCCCGTCTCTACTAAAAATACAAAAAATCAGCTGGGCATGGTGGCACATCCCTGTAATCCCAGCACTTTGGGAGGCCGAGGCGGGTGGATCACGAGGTCAAGAGATCGGGACCATCCTGGTCAACATGGTGAAACCCCGTCTCTACTAAAACTACAAAAAATTAGCTGGGNAAAAAAAAAAAAAAAGAATAAAACAACAGACATAAGTAATAACATTCCCCTTAAATGCATTAGCTTTCCTTCCAAACCCGTTTCTTGTTCTCCTGTGTTAACATATATCCATATACTAAGTAACTGGGACTAGAAATCTAGGAACCATCCTTAACTCTTTTTTTCTCTTATATCCTATTTTCTTTTTTCTTTCTTTTTGTTTTAGACAGGGTCTCACTCTGTCACCCAGGCTGGAGTGCAGTGATGTGATCATGGGACTATGATCACATCATAGCTGCAACTATAGGCACACACCACCACACCTGGCTAATTTTTTTTTTTTTTTTTTTTTTTTTTTTTGTAAAGACGGGATATCATCATGTTGCCCAGGCTGGTCTTGAACTCCTGGGCTCAAGCTGTCTGTCCACCTTGGCCTCCCTAAATGCTGGGATTACAGGCATGAGGCACTACTCCTGGCCCAGATTTTTAGTTCTACTTCCTAAAAATCCTTCTTGCCCATACTCACTTGATTGTGTTCCACTTTAAGTTCAAAATCATACTTCTCATCTAGAGCAGTGCTATGGTCTGTTGAGTTTTCTCCCTGCCCTTGACATCCCCCATTCACCTCCCTTCCACTCTTACACCAGAGAAATATGTCTCAAACAGAAAAGAAAATCTACTCAGGTCACTTTCCTGCCTAATCCTTCCATAATTTCTCATTACCCATCAATAAAGGTCACATTTTTTTACATGGCAGCCAAGGCCTTCCATGACCTGGCACCTGCCTGCCTCATCCTCTGCTAGTCTTTTTATTTATGTCACTTCCAATGTCAACTATTTACAAATCCCCAAAGATGTGACCTTTCCTACCTCTGTGCCTTTGCTTATACTGTCCTATTTGCCTGGAATTCCCTTACTATCTTGTCTTGGAGGCAGTGTAATGCAGTAATTAAGAACATAGACTCTGGAGCTCGACTGCCTTCCTAGAATCCCAGCTCTGCCACTTACTACCTTTGTGACCTTGGTCAAGTTATTTAGCCTCTCTGTGTCTGTCTTAATCTATAAAATGGGGATTAATAATACCTGTTTTATAAGGTATTACAAAGTTTGAGTGAGTCAACATATGTAAAGTGCTTGATACAGAGTCTGGCCCATACTAAGTACTATGTAAGTGTTTGCTATTATTGTTATTATAATTACTTTATGAAATCCTATTCATTTCCCATGACCTAGTTTAAGTCCTCTACTATGGGGCCCTTCCTGACCACCTTTCTGTCCCTGAGACGCAAAGCCGATCTAATCACTCCCTTCTTGAGCTGTCCCTGTATATTAAACATGTCTGTATCATTGCACTTATTTGTGCTATATCACAGTTGTTTCTTTACATGCCTGTGCCCCGCTATGCTCTGAGCTTCTTGAAAGTCTCACTGATTTTGTGTCACTTGTTCCTGGCACAGAACTTGGCCTATAGTAGGCTGCAATACATTTTTTTAAATGACCAAATGAAGTAAAATAAAAGGCTTGGCATGGCATATGAGACTATTCTACCCCAATGTGCTTATCATCTCATCCCTTATAGCCTCTCCTTTATATGTATGCATTCCAACCACACTTTATTTCTTGCTGTTCTTTGTATAAGCTGTACTCTTTCATGTCTCCAGGGCTTCCTTGGACTTGATGCTGGTCTCTTTTCCTTGAAAGCCCTTCTATTTCCTTTTACAGAGTCAATTTCTACCCATTTGTCAACCCACTCAAGAACCACTTTGCCTATAAATCTCAGAGTATAAGCTCCATGAGTATAGGAAGGACCTTGAGTATTTTTTTTTTCAAGACAAGAGTCTCGCTCCATCACTCAGGCTAGAGTAAAGTGGTGTGATCTCAGCTTACTGCAGCCTCCATCTTCTGGGTTCAAGCAATTCTCCTGCCTCAGCCTCCCGAGTAGCTGAGATTATAGTCACCTGTCACCACGCCTGACTAATTTTTGTATTTTTAATAGAAATGGGGTTTCACCATGTTGGGCAGGCTGGTCTGGAACTCCTGACCTCAAGTGATGCACCTGCCTTGGTCTCCCAAAGTGCTGGGATTATAGGTGTGAGCTGCCACACTCGGCCAGGACCTTGAGTATTTTATTTACCTCCCTGTCCTGGGATGTAGCACAGTGCCTGACATATATTTAATAACAAACATTTATTGACCACTTAATAGGAATTCGTAGTGGATTGGAGAAAACTACAGGTAATCAGACAATTACAATACAGTAAAGTAAGTGCTATGACGGATACACTATGACAGATAATCCAATCCACTGTGAATTCCTGAGTCCTGGGACTACAATATCTTATTATGTTCTGATTCTGCTCTAAGACCTAACACAGTGCCTGCTACATTGTAAGTAAAATGTGTTGAATAAATAATAATCATCTTTATACTGGCCCAGCACAATGCTAAGTGCTATAGAGAACATAAGAGAAATTTAAGATCAAAATACAAACCCTTATGAAACTTCCTGAAAAGGGATCAAATTATAAGAAGTTAATAAATAATGAAACCAGGTGTGGTGGCTTATGCTTATAATCCCAGCACTTTGGGAGGCCAAGGTGGGAGGATCACTTGAGCCTAGGAATTTGAGACCAGCCTAGGCTACATGGTGAGACCTCATCTTTACCAAAAAAAAAAAAAATTAGTGGCTGGGCGCAATGGCTCACACCTGTAATCCCAGCATTTTGGGGGGCCATGGTGGGTAGATCACAAGGTCAGGAGTTCGAGACCAGCCTGGCCAATATGGTGAAACCCCATCTCCACTAAAGATATAAAAATTAGCTGGGCGTGGTGGAACATCCCTGTAGTCCCAGCTGCTCAGGAGGCTGAGGCAGGAGAATTGCTTGAACCCGGCAGGCGGAGGTTGCAGTGAGCTGAGATTTCACCACTGCACTCCAGCCTGGGGGACAGAGCAAGATTCCATCTCAAAAAAAAAAAAAAGAAAGAAAGACAAGATAGGCCGTGAGAAAGAAGATAGAGAATGGACAGTAAGATATAGATTCAAAAATACAAACACACTGTATGTCAAAAGATTAAAATTGTCATTTATAACACAGAGATGGTCATATTGGATAAGACAACAGCTAGCAATATTCCGTTTTATAAGATATTAACATGACACAGCCAGGTTGAAAACATAGAGATAGAGTGTAAGATAGATACACCGGTCAAATAATAATCTAAGCTAGAGACATAACATTTTCTCTGTAAAGGGCCTGATCATAAATATTTCAGGCTTTGCAAGCCATAAGTCTCTGTCATAACTACTCACCTCCTGCCATAGTGAAAAAAACAGCTATAGACAATAGTAAATGAATGTGTGTGGCTGTGTTCCAATAAAACTTTATTTAAAAACAGGGTCATCAGACTGGATTTGGCTCACAGTCAGTGTGCTGATTCCTGGTGGAGTTAGCCCCTGGTCATCTCTCTGGCCTTATCTCCTTCTCCTTCTCCGTGCTCTGGCCTGCTCACCTCTCCACCCTTCATTCTAGGCACTTCTGCCCTTCTGTAATTAAACCTGCGAAGTCTTTTCCCACCTTGGGATTTTGTTTTTACTTTTCCCCCCTACCTGGAACATCCTTGTGCCAGGTTGTCCCCAGACCCACTTACCCATTTTATGTAGGAATCTGCTCAAATGTCATCTCCTTAAAGAAACCTTCCTTGATCTTTTGATCTAGATATCACCCTCCCCCACCACACCAGGCTGTATCTACACACCTTGGATTTACTTTTTGTTAGTGTGCTGGTGACCACCTGACATATCACATATTTATCCATTTTATTGATGATCTGTTTTCCCAGGGCTCTGTCTACTCTGCTCGCCCTTGCATCCCCAGTGCCCAGAACACTGCCTAATACACATCATTAGGGCTGAAGAAGTATTTGTTGAATCAGCGAACGAACTAATAAATAAATCGTTCTAACAAGATGAGTATTAGAAAACATATGTCAATGAAAGACTTATGCACTTTCTTTTCATCTAGAAGAGTGAATTCTCTTGTATGCCCAGTCTAATTTTTCTTCTTCAATACTGTGATGAAAAGTGGAGGAAAATGAAAATCTGCCCATCACAGCTTTACCAACAAATGCTGCAAAAACCTCCCCCTCCAGAGGGGAGATGTCTTACACATGCTTAAGCCCTGGTCCTGCATCCAACGTAAAGCAGGCTACTGTTAATTTTTTAAATAATTGTTTTTAAAGATTATTCTAGTTCTTTATAGAAATCTGTATCATCAAAGATGAAAGGCCCCTAGACCCTTCTTATTCAACCCTCTATTCCCAGAGGGAACAGTGAGACCAAAGAGGTCAGGGGACTCCTCAAGCTCACAGAGCAGGAATGTGAAGGCCCTGACCAGCATCCTCACAGTCAGTTCAGGACCGGAACTTTGCGCTCCAGCATGACACATCTTCAGAAACATGCCTTTTTTTAATCTTGAAAGCAGCATTTATAAGAAAATGGATCTAGCTATTAACTGTGAAGTTTTAATGCCTAATGGATTCTTCCTGTCTCTCAGTTATAAATAATCAGAAAATGAATATCCTCCCCACGCCTTTTTTTTAAGTCCCAGTTGCATGAAATTATTCTTGTCTTTCAAACAGAAAGGCTGGCTTTGGAGTTTAATTAGCTAATCCTTGATATCTCACATCAAAACTAGTTGTCATTCCAATGTAGTGGTATCATCATTGAAATGTTTACCAGGGAGTGTCTTTCATCCAGTTTTCCAGCCACTTTTCTCTTATTTTGAGTATTTGAAGTAGAAAGAGCTTCTTAATCCTTTCACTGATTCTTTTTTAGTCCCTGCTGAGGCTGGAGAAGGAAATAAAATTTACTGAGAACCTGCAATCTACTCTGTTGTGAGCATTTTATAGACATGATCTCATTTAATCCTCATTGCAGCCCTTTGAGGATTTTATTTTTGTTTTACTGATTAAGAAACACTGGGAGGGATGAATTTGATTTTTTCAAGGTCAGGGAATAAAAATGAACACAGGATTTAGAATCAGATAGACTAAGTTCAATTTCACCTCCAGACCTATCTAGCTACGTGACTCTGGGCACATCACTCAACTTCTCCAGTCTCCAGACCAGTGCTGTCCCGCAGAACTTTCTGTGATAATGGAACTGTGCTACATCTGTGTTGTCCTGTATGAAAGCCATGAGCCACATATGCTATGGAGCTCTTGGACTGTGGCTAATGCAACTGAGGAAGTGAATTTTAAATTTTATTTAATTTTAATTAATTTCAAGGCCTATAGCTATGTGCAGTTAATGGTTACCATATTGGTGAGTGCAGCTCCAAGTAGAACTCTCTTAGACTCTTGCAAGAGGGGCCCGTACCTACCCTGGGCCCTGCACTTTAGAAGCCTATTTGGCTTTACTGTCGCCATGGTCCTCCCTATGGGGTAAGGAGGCCACATGCCTACCTGACCACACCTCTTCTGTACTTCTACACCATGCCCTGGGTATCTAAAACCATAATCTGGAATTCCTGCCCGAACAAATTGAGTCAATTTCCAGGGTTTCCAGGGCCTCTCCCCTACTTCCATGCTTCCAAGGAGGATCTATACCTGTGGTATGCACACCCCTAGCACAAGGGATATCCAAGAAGTGGCCATTGATGGGAAATGTAAACAGCATAGACATTTTGGCTGGTATATCTATGGAAGTGTGCAAGGCCCCTTGGGAGACTAGATGGGGCTATATGTGGGAAGAGAAGGGAGGAAAGCTCAGGTTGGGTTCCAACCCTCCCTGAAATACCAACAGCCAGTGTTGGTGGAAATTCCCTAGGAGCCTCCCAATACATTCCTTTTGGCCTTAAGCTTTGGAGTATAATGGGCCAATCCTTGGTATCTTACACTGAAATCTGTTACCTCTCCAGGGTAGGTGTATAATTATCACCATGCTTTGCAACCAAAGAATTCTATTATACCATCCTTACCTCCCAGCCACAGCTCCCAGCCCAGAAGATTCTTACGTGGGAAGTCACCGTGCCTCCTGCTTCTTAGTTTTCAGAAATCCTTGCATTCTGTCCGCTTCCAAGCCTTCCTCTCCAGCCTGCCATCACTGGTCTCTGGGGAATGGGTTCCCCAGTCCTGTCAACAGCGTCATGCCCTCTCCAACATGCCATCATGCAAGGCTGGAAGTCATCCTGGGCCCTCCTCCATTATCTGTCACTTGCGGTCATTCCCAGAGTTCTGTCCGTCCATCCCTGTAACTGGATCTTGGATTGATCCTTTGTCTCTGGGGGGGATGTGAGTTTGGTTTTTGGCTCTGCCATTCCTGTGGTGGTGGTGGCTGCTATATCACAGAGGAACAAGTGGTTCTTGCAATTGCTGCACTCCCCAAATGCTGAACATCGGTAAAAGCCAACTCCAAGACCCATGAATGTCTTTTTAGGACAAAAAAAATGCCTTTTTCTATAGCAAGGTTAAGGTAAAAGCTAAGTAGAAGTTAACTTGGAAAATCTATGTTACATTTTCCTAAAATGTTCCCTGCTGAAAGTTCATCAAATGTTAGTTTAAGTAAAGCCTTCTTCCTAAACTGCAATTGCTTGGCCACCAGCTCCCAGGGAGACAGATAAATAAAATTTTCGTTATAAAACATCCATCTTAGTAGTTTCTTTTCTATAAAATTCAAGGGCAAAGATAATTTTTGAATGAAATGGAACCCAGAAAGAAATCAAACAAGAACATAATTGCCTGGAGCACCTCTAAATAGGTATTCTGTTGCCTAACCTGTGCCCTTCTGCTAGCAAGGCGCTTTCTCCCTTAGCTACTGATGAACTCCTCTTCATCCTTCAAAACCCTGCTCTAATGTCATGCCTGTGTGAACACGATTCACACACACACATTCACTGAGGTAGGTGCTGCTTTCTGCTACTTCCTGAAACTTCTTATACAGACCTCTCTTACCGCACTTTGGAATTTATTCATTTACATACACCAGACAGTGATTTCCTGCAGGGTAGAAGAAGTGGGAGGAAGTGAGGGAAGGACACAGTTCTTATAATCAGTTAAATAGTATTTAAGAAACAATTTCTCTGTCAGTTTTGCTGGGTCCCCCAGTGCTTGGGTCATGGGGAAGAGGAAGAAGAGAAGGAGGAGGGTGAGAATGAGATGCAAAGCGGGACCATCATGGAAGGAATTCATAACTGCAGCATTTTTAGGTTACAGAAAGCAGCATCCAAAGCCAGGAGGAGGCAAAAGTAGGAGGGGCTAAAGCAGCTGGGGCTCTGGGGACCAGCATGTGGCTCTTTGGTCACCTGAGCTGGGAACCAGGGGCATAGGAAGCAGCATCCAGGACACAGAATGAGGAGGCTGATGAGGAGTAGGTCAAGCATCCAGGATGTTTCTGAAAGCTAGTAAGCCTCACTGTGTCCCTGGCTTTGTGCCAGGCTTAGAGAAACAGAATGAATCGGACATAGTCTTCCTCAAGATTGGAGTGACTCCTCCAAAACTGACCAGGCATGTAAAAATGGCAGAGACAGTGGGGCGTGGTCAGTTTGTAAAGGTGGTGTGGACGAGGCACTGCAGGAGCTCAGAGGAGAACTCTCCCACTGTGCAAAGGTGCAGATTAGCACTCCTAAACCCATGGGGAAGCTGAGAAAGCAGCCAACTCCTACAAGCCTGGTCCCTTCCCTCCCAGGACCCTGGGTTGTCCTGCTTCTAAGAGGCAGCATCTTGAGGAAGGGCTGCATGGAAAAGTTGCTGTGGATAAAATCACTGGAGTTATCCATCCCCAGGGGCTGAGTGGAACGGAAGGATGGTGGACACATGAAGTTTACTGAATAGGGACAAGGAAAGCATAAGAGCATGAAGTCCCCAAAATAAGAGAATCATAGAGAGTAAAGCAAGAGCCAGCACCTCTCCAAACTAGCCCACCCCAGGGGGAGGAAGAGGCACCATGTTTCTAAAAACCCATACAGTGTTTCTTAGGCTTGGTTGCACATTGGAATCACCTGGAGAGTTTAAGTACCAATTCCTCAGTCTCATAGAGCAGGGAATTCATTGGTTTGGAGCAGGCCTGAGTATTGGGATTTTAAATAGCTCCCCAGGTGATTCTAAAGCACTTGAGATTTTTTAAAATCACTTATTTAAGGGAAAATGATACCAGATCTTTCTCAGGGGGAAAGGGAGGAAAGTGTTTAGAGGCAGAGGTGGAAGTGACATGATCACATGGAGGTGTGGAGAGCTCTTTGGGCACCGCAGAGTGGATGGTTGGGAAGGGACTGCATTCCTGCAAGTGGAGGGCAGGTTCCCCCTCACATGGAACCTCCTGGAAGCCCCTCTCACCAACTATGCCTGTTCTGCCATGAGACATGATCCAGGAGCTCCAATGAGCACCTCTGCCATTGGTTAAAAAAAAGGGGGGAATGATAGCAGGATAAGGCAAAAGGTTAGCTATTTTATACTTGCTTTGTCCCTGCATCTTAGTGACTTATGCCACTAAATAGTTACAGCTGAACAGGAAACAGAAAGTACACCAACACAGCTGACTACAGCCTTGTTGTATGTTTTAACTTTACTTTTTAAATTATCATACAGTAAACTTCGTTTGTTTCTTTTAGTGTAAGTCTCTATGAATTTCAATGCACACATTTGTGTAACCACTGCTACTACCAGGTCACAGAAGAGTTCCACCGTCCTAGAAAAACTCCTGCCTACTGTTAGGAAAATGGCTGTGCTGCTGTCAAGAGCAGGCCGAGGCAAACATTCAGTGCAGCATGACACAGCGGGATTGGAGCGCAGGCGCACAATCCCAGGCATTGTGTAATCACAGTTATGTAACCACGTTATGAGTGGGCTCATCACCTGGCTCTGAGCCACTACTGTCTGTGAGGTGCACAAATGTATCATTGACACTGTGACAGGCAGCGCATAATGAAGCCATGTCCCACCTGCCTACAGCCCCTGAGTGTTCTTTCCATTACCCGCCACTTGTCTACCAACTCACTTGGACCCCACCTAGGGTTGGGAACTGACAACTGGCATAGTCGGCAGGATTCTGGGCTGAATGAGTCCTCAGGCCCCAATGATCCCAGGTCAGCTCTATGGGTTACAGTACCCACATATGCCACATAACTCATATGGCATGGGCTATGGTCCCCCGTGGCAGCCATGCTGCTCGGATGGGCCCTTGTGGAAACATGGGCGGTGGTGGATGGAGCCCCTGAGAGCATGGAGAAGGCACTGAAGCACCTGTAAGTGCATAGCACTGAGAAGGAGCATGCCTTTGCCGGCAGGGTCCGATGGGCGTTTTTGACTGCACTGTGGGAAGTGCATGCCCAGTCGCTGTGGGATGCAGCATAGGTTAGGGACCTCCAGGTGCAAGCAGAGCACCCAGAGGCCCAGATACACAGCTTGGAATGAGAACTGGGGACTACCATAAGTGTAGGCTTGAGCACACCTTCCCAGCTGGAGACTCTCAGTCTGATACCAAGGAGGAAGAACTCCCAATGTGGGCTTGCCCCATTGTCCCCCAGAAAATAGAGGATGAACACCCACTTAGGCCCCAAGGTAGGGCCTACCATGGTGGATGCACTTTATTTAGTGCCTATACCCCCACTTAGTTGCGGGAGTTAGGCAAACAGTATCAGCAGTGTCTGGGGGAGCCCCTACCCCCCAGAATGCTCCATCTCTGGAACAAAGAAGCTGACAGTATTTCCTGCTCCACCATCAAGATAGAAGAGTTGGCTTCTATCACAACTCACCCATCCCTCTGACAGCGGTTGCAGGTGAGCAGGCAGTTGGCACAAGGGCAAGGTGACTACCCCGTGATGGCAGCCATACAGACAGTGTGGGGTGATGGGGAGAAACACCAGAAACTGTGAGTAAATGGTAATCATATGCAGAGCTGGTGCAGGTAATTCAGGAGATGGGTATACCGGCAGGCTACATTTGATTTAAATACCTGAAGGCCAGATGATGAATGCTTTTGCTCCCACATGAGAGACCTTGTCTTGGGCTCTGCACCCTGAGTGCTTTTGGCTCTCTGGCCACTGTCTTTACTCCATATGTGGGGTGCTGCATATATGAGGTGACTACTGTTATGGCGGTCCTTGGGAGAGCAGTAAGCTGGTGGTGGGAGTGAGGTGTCCACACCATAAAAGAGGGAAGGTATCCTTCCAACAGTGAGCCACCCCATGGGACAAAAAAAGGGCCCCACTGGGTGACCTGCACACAGATCTAAATTAGGCTGATATTGGCTGGGGTTGCCCAAGAGAAAATTGATAGGCAACCCAATGAAGTGCTGTTAACTTTGTGGAGGCAATTATCCCTGGAGCAGCAATTTTGGAAAATGCCCAAGAGGGAGCAGGCTGCTGCTGCTCTGCCCAGTCCTGCCAAGACACTCCAGCTCAAGGATTACTTGGAGACCAGCAAAGGAATAGTCTTTTGTGTTTGATTAGGGAACTGGCTGAGGTGACCAGCTTGGGGGGGACACCAGATGACTGGAGGCCACATGTGGAATTGGCAATACACTGGTCCCCCACCAATGCACATCATGTGCTAGTGGTGGTAGATACCAGCACAGATTGTAGCATCATCTGTGGAGAGCTGGATAAGTAGTTTCCAGGCAAGGCAGCATACATGGACAGCTATGGAAACCAGTCAGTGAAAATGAAACCTGTATCTCTGAGCCTCAGAGTCAGCCATTTCACTCTCTCCACTTGTACACTGTGTAGTGTCTCCAACATTGGGATACATTTTGGAGTTGGACATTTTGCATGATCTGGACTTACACACCATGGCCAGAGAATGTATAGTAAAGCTGGTACTATGGGGACATAAACATCACCGACCCCAGGTTTTACCACAACCCCAGTGAGTTATCTCCACTCATCAATACCACTTGTCTGGGGGGCATACAGAGATAACTGAGACTATTCAGAATTTAGAGGAGGTGCAGATAGTGCATGGCACCCACAGCCCCTACAATTCTCCAGTGTGCCCAGACAAAAAAACTGATGGGACTTGGTGGATGACAGTGAATCATCGAGAATTAAATGAAGTAACACCCCCTTTACATGCAGCTGCCCTATCATGGATTTAATAGACCACTTGATGACGGAATTGGGACAGTACCACCATGTGGTGGACTTGGCCAATGCATTGTTCTCATTGCTCCAGAAAGCCAGGAACAGTTTGCCTTCACATGGAAGGGTGACAATAGACTTTCACAGTGTTACCGCAGCGCTATGCGCATAGCCCCACCATATATCATGGTCTCACTGCCAGGGATGTAGCCACCTGGAAATGTCCAAAGGGGATCCACCTATTCCATTATATTAATGATGTTATGTTAACCTCTGATTCTCTTGCAAATTTAAAAATTATAGTACCCCTCTTGTGACACTTGGCAGCATGCAGTTGGGCTGCCAATGAATCCAAGTTCCAAGAGCCTGGATTGTCTGCAAAATTCTTGGAGGTTATCTGGTCAGGTAAGATGAAAGCCATACCAGAGGCCATCATAGACAAAATTCAGGCATATCCCTGGCTCATCACGATGAGGCAGCTTCAGACCTTTGTGGGCCTCCTGGGGTACTGGCAGGTGTTCGTGCCCCATTTGGCTCAAATGATAAAACCATTATACTGGTTGACAAAAAAAAGGGAGCTACCTGGGATTTGGGATTATGAAGCTGAGAAAGCCTTCCTGGCAGCTGAGCGGGCTATTCAGCAAGCACAGGCCCTACAAGTGATTGACTAGGGGTGCCCATTTGAACACAAAGTACATGTGACAGCAGATGGTTTTGTCTGGGGTCTTACAGCAGCAGATGGAACACTTTAGAACAGCAGTAGGCTTTTGGAGCTTATGAGAGTGTGATGGGATGGGCTACAGTCATCATATGGATGACTTACCCAACAAAGGGGTGGATACATTCATGGGTAATGACCCCCTGGACTGGGACAGCAAAGACATCCACTTTAGCAAAGTGGGGTGCCTACTTAGAACAGTGGAGTACCCTGAGTACAAGCCCCTTAGCAGCAGAATTAAAAGAAGTCCTGGGACCTGTATTTCCTCATGCAGGATAAGGTCATGGATCAGCTTGAGGCACCCTGGACCCTGAGGCATCATCATTTAAGGAAGGATGTTCCCCTATTCCTGATGGAGCATGGTATACAAAAGGGTCTAACCAGGGTGCTGCTACTGCCTGGACCACTATCACTGTGCAGCCTAGTACTGATACCATATGGTTTAACACTGAGTGTGGACAAAGTAGTCAATGGGCTGAACTCAGGGCAGTGTAGACAGTGATCACCAAGGAGGAGATATATATAGTAATCTGCACCAACAGCTAGGCAGTTTATTGAGGCTTAACCTTGTGGTTAACTACATGAAAGTTACAGAATTGGCTAGTTGTTCACCGGCCTATTTGAGGCCAGGCAATATGGCAAGGCCTATGGGAAATGGGCCACCAAAAGGATGTAACTCTTTATCATGTATCAGGTCATGTGCCTCTGGCTGCCCCTAGCAATGATGAGGCAGATGCCTTGGCCAGTGTTCGATGGCTGGAGGCAGTGCCTACACGAGATGTGGCCCTATGGCTACACCAGAAATTAGGCCACGTGGGGGTACTTATGAAACAGGTCAATAAGCGCTGGGGTCTGTCCTCGCCCACACAGGGTATTTGGGAGGCCTGGCATAAGGGCCCAGTGTGTGCGTAGGCATACCCCAGTTGGAGGCAGCTGCCCAGTGTGACACAATAAGCGCCGACAGGGCAGATGTCCTTGGCCAGATGGCAGATAGATTACACTGGGCCGCCACCAAAATTGCAGGGATACACGCATGGACTGATGGCTGTAGACATGGCCACTGGCCTGTTCTTTGCCTAACCTTGCAGGATGGCTGACCAACAACATACCATTCAGGCCCTGCAACATTTGTGCGCTCTATATGGTCATTCCTTGGCCATTGAAAGTGACGGGGAACGCATTTCACTGGATAGCAGGTGCCACAGTGGGCACAGCAGATGGACATAGAATGGGGGTTTCATGTTCCATGTAACCCACAGGCTGCTGGCATAATTGAATGACATAATGGACTCTTGAAACATGGGTTATGCTTGGATGTTACTTCCTCATCTTTGTGGGGCTGGAGTTTAAGGCTGGACCTGGTGCTTGAGACCTTGAATGAGCAGCCACAAAAAGGCAGCCCAGATCTGGTGGAGGCACTGCTGCACTGGGCCGCCCCCTTCCCCACCCCATCCAGCTACAGGTACACATCAAGGACGACCTCCTTCAACCAGGTATGGGGACAAACAGTAATCTGTTGTTGCTTGCCCCAATGCCCCTAAAGGTAGGGGAACAAAATACCTGGCTTTGGCTGAGGTGACGAATATTTCCAGCTGTTGGATCTGCACTGTTGTTCCAGCAGCAGCTGCAGACAGCTTGCCCTGGCACATACACCCAGCTTCTATGGAGAACTGGACATGGCTAGAGACTTGGGGTCCCATAGGTGATGCCTGGAATGGGACACAGCAAGCTTTGGATAGGGGGTGCCACAAGCCCATGGCATGCCCACCCCCTGACTGACTCATGGCATCTACAATGGATGAGGCTGGCTAGTGGGAGAACACATGGTGCCCCCAACAGAGGTATCACGATGTGTAGAGCAACATTGTGGTAACATCTCCATGGGGTGGTTGCCACCATAGTCTGCACAAATATAACATGTCACCACACCAAAGGTGTGGTAGGCTAGGCGGCCTCATTGAGGCCAAGCCCCAATGGACTTCATGCCCCCTGGGAGTTTATGGGTCTGTGGAGACATGGGACAGCCATATTTGCCAGTGAACTGGACTGGCCACTGTGCCTGGGGCCAGATACACACCAAGATGACCTCCTCCAACCAGATATGGGGACAAACAGTAATCTGTTGTGCCTGCCTTATGTGCCTGCCACTATTCTTCCAACATTGCTTAGATGCCCACATAACTGGGAGGAGGTGCATTCTGGTTTTTGCAAGTGCACTGGGTCCCTTGCTGGCTCCCCCCTTTAGCTGTGACCATCCCTGGAGCAGGTGTCATCATTGTAGAAATGCAGGTTACAGCCCTTGCAGAGCACTCAGCGTGGGCCACGAATTACACCCCAGTCACCCTCCTTCTCTTAACCAGTGAGGCTGATCAAACCAGAAAGGTGGTGTCGCAAAATCAATGGCCTTAAATATAGTAACGGCTGCCCAAGTTGGCACCTGTGCCCTTATAGGGACACAATGTTGTACATTTATTCCTGACAATCAACAAAACATAGCAGCAGCCTTGTAAGGGTTGTCACAGGAGATCAAAGCAGTTGAAAGCCTTACTGACAACCCCCTACAGAGAAGGTGGGTGACTCTGGCCACCTGCCTATGTTGGGCCCTAGTAATGGGCAGCACAGCAGGAACATAAGTAGTAGGTTGCTGCTCCCCATATTGTTGCTGTGACCCAAGGATCCTGGGTGCCGCCCATGGGAACATCTCCCCACTAAGAGGATCCCCTCAGCCTTGGGGGTGAAGTGTAAGGACAATGGCTTCATAGCAGTCAAGAGTAGGCTGAGGTAGACATCTGGTGCAGCATGACACAGCAGGACTGGAGCGCGGGCACACAATCCTGTGCATTATATAATCACAGTTACATAACCATGTTATGGGTGGGCTCATCACCTGCCTCTGAGCCACTACTCTCTGTGAAGTATATAAATGTATCACCAACACTGTGGGAAGTGGCTCATAATAAAGTCGTGTCCCACCTGCTATGTCCCCATGAGTGTTCTTTCAACTACCCACCAGCCATCCACCAACACCCCTCAGACCCCAGGTCGGGTTGGAACCTGACACCCACTAACCGTCCTAGCCACACCCTCTTCTGACCCCTCCTCCCTGGCAACTGCCGAGCTGCTTTTGCGCCATTGTTTTGTCTTAGAGAAGGTCACCTAAATGGAATCAGACTGAGTACAAGCTTTCGAGGATGGATTCTTTCTGCCACATAAAGTCTTGGAGATACATCCAAGGTGCTGTGTGTCAGTCCTTGGTCCCTTTTTGTTACTGTGTAGTATTTTATTGCATAGGAGCACCACAGTTCATCCAACACCTACCTGCTCAAAGACATTAATATTGTTTCCAGTATTTGGAAATTCTGAAGACTGCTGCTATATGCATTCATGTACAGTTTTTTGTGTAAACATGAGGGTTTTTTTGTTGTTTGTTTGTTTGTTTTTGTAGCTTAACTAGCCTGGAGTGAGATTACTGATGGAGGCAGTCCTGTTATATGTTAGGGCCCACTTTTAAAGAATACAAGTGGCCAGGGGCGGTGGCTCACGCCTGTAATCTCAACACTTTGGGAGGCCAAGGTGGGTGAATCACCTGAGGTTGGGAGTTCGAGACCTGCCTGGCCAACATGGAGAATCCCAATCTCTACTAAAAAATACAAAAATTATCCGGGTATAGTGGCACAGGCCTGTAATCCCAGCTGCTTGGAAGGCTGAGGCAGAAGAATCGCTTGAACCTGGGAGGCAGAGGTTGCAGTGAGCCAAGATCGTGCTATTGCACTCCAGCCTGGTCAGCAAGAGTGAAACTCCATCTCAAAAAAATAAAAAAAGAATACAAGTGTTTTCAAGATTATATAAAATAATATTGGAGGAAAAAAACCACTGTACTATTTGCATGGCATGGAATAATCTTTTTTAAGCATATTTGCTATCTATATTAGACATAATTTTTCGGATTATAAGGAACAGAAGTCCTTAGCTTAGGCGAAGAGAAGTGTGGTAACAGGAAAGGGATGTGTCTCATGGAGCCCCAGGACAGGGATGCAGCAGGAGCCACAGGCAGATGGAAAACAGGGCCAGGAAGGTGCCAAGCATCTCTCTGCATCTCTTGTATCTGCTTCTCTATGGGTGTCTGCTTTATTCTTCTCTGCTGGGTATCCTCTGCTCCTTGGTCCCCAGGATGTTTAGAAAATGCCACCTAGAGTTTCAGAGTTCACGTATTAGAAGCCTAGCCATGCAGGAAGTCTGACTCTCTGTCCATGCAGATTCCATGTTGGTAGGACAAGAACTCTGGCTGGCAGCAGATTCAGGCCCAATCAGTAAGAACGTCTATTCCTGTAACCCAACACGGCTGCCAGTGACAGCCTCTCCCACCACAACTATGTGGATTGGGGAGCACTTCCCAGAGAAGAGATACTTGCATGGAAGAGGCTTGCTCTGCATCACCCTCATCCCTCACCAGAGAAGCCTCTGCCCACCGCTTTCTAGCCCCCCAACAGGACAGAGGATCAGCCAATCCTGGGCCAGAGAGTGAGATGAGGTCTTGTCTGATTGTGCTCCTGGGTGGGGTTACTGTACCGTAAAGCAGGGGTCCCCAACCCCTAGGCCATGGACCAGTACTGGTGTGTGGCCTGCTGGGAACCAGGCTGCACAGCAGAAAGTGAGCTGCAGGTGAGCATGAGCAAGCAAAGCTTCATCTGTACTGACAGCTCCTCCCCATGGTTCACATTACTACCTAAGATCTGCCTGCTGTCAGATCAGAGGCGCCACTAGATTCTCACAGGAGCATGAACCCCATTGTGAACTACACATGTGAGGGATCTAGGTTGCACATTCCTTAAGAGAATCTAATGCCTGATGATCTGAGGTGGAGCTGAAGCAGTGATGCTAGCACTGGGGAGTGGCTGCAAATACATATTAACATTAGCAGGGAGGTTTTACTGCACAGACCATAATAAATCAATAGCTTGCAAACTCATATCAAAGCCCTATCGGTGAGTAGGAAGTGACAATTAAGCTGCGTCTGGTGGCTTAATTGAAGTACATCAGTGAGTTGATGTACTTTAATTGTACAGCTGCCCCTGGTGGTCTTAAAAGTATGTTCGAAACAACTTCAGATCTCCATACATTCTGGATTAAAGTCAAGGCAGAATGTCCCGAGATGTCACAAAAGCACTGAAAAGCCTGCTTCCATTTCCAACATCCTATCTTTGTGATGCAGAGTTTTCTGCAGTGACAGCAACCAAAATGAGATCATGGAGTAGACTGGACATAAGCAACATACCTGGGGTGTCAGTGTCTCTATCACACCCAGATGAGAGCATCCAGCTGCAGGAAAACAAGCTCAGGGCTCCCACTGATTCTACATGATGGTGAGTTGTATAATTATTTCATTATACATTACAATGTAATAATAACAGAAATAAAGTGCACAATACATGTAATGCTCTTGAATCATCCCAAAACTACCCCCCTACCCCAGTCTGTGGAAAATTTGTCTTCCATGAACCAGTCCCTGGTGCCAGAAAGTTTGGGGACTGCTGCTTAAAGGTTTTCTCTTCATTCTCTTGTGTCTCCTGACATGCCTGGTTCCTTAGGGCAGGTCAGCCAGCCTCTGTTCTCTTCCACTCAGGGGTATTGTGGGGGGAAGGGACTTCTTACATGGCTGGGGCAGCTCTCTTTTCTATCAAATCCACAAGGGTATTCAGTTCCTCATTTCAATTTGACGAGAGGAATGTGGTTTGGGGAAACTTTTACAAAAATCTGCAAAGATACTTGCCCAGATATGAACAACATGGTGCTTTAATTACAGTTCTGCTCCTGAACTAGGTATAAAGCTGCTCTAGACACTCTCTGAGGTGCAGGGATGATAGGCAGAGCAGGACTGGAGCACTCCTGGGTCCTTGCCCATAATACCATCACATACCAGCAATGCCCTACCTAATTCCTAACCACTCCCAAGAGGCAGCTAAGACTACATCCCAATTACCCCAGTGGATCTTTAATTACTGCTTGCCTGGCCTCTTCAGAGACACGTCAAAGAATTGATAAATAGGTGCAATGGAGCTCTAAATTCCAACCTCCTTTAGAAGAGGAATTGACTGAAATGTAGCCATTTGGCTATCCCTCCATGTATTCCCTCCAGAGATCACACAGCTCATGGTCAAGGCGAAAGGCCCTGTCTGGCCTCCTAAGCACCCACGTAAAACATAGATTTGAGAAACAAAACAGTGTCCTTCTTTGCAGAAGGCCCCAGAATTTTTCTCTTAAAAAAATGGTTCTGTTTGAAATGGGAGACAAAGGGCTGGTAGAACAAGCGTGAGCTTTGAAGATTGCAGAATTGGGGTTTGCATCCCAGCTCTGTTACATGTGGCTTCAGAAAACCACCCAAACTCCCTTAGCTTCATTTTCCTCCCCAGTGATGCATGCCCAGCTGTTGTGAGGATTAAAGAAAATGCCTCCTGTGAGAGCCAACACCAGGTAAATGCTCCCAGCCATTTGTGCTCTCTTCTTCCTCTTTATCAGCACCACCTCAGAAAAATCCCTTAGGATTTAAAGCTGCATTTGGCATTTATTACTTTGTTTGCTTAAAAGCATTAATGTTTACAGTTTTCTAAGGGGGGAAAAAAGTAAAGGCATCTTTTTTTTTTTTTTTTTTCCTCACTCTGTCACCTGGGCTGGAGTGCAATGACACAATCTTGGCTCACTGCAACCTCCGCCTCCCAGGTTCAAGCAATTCTCCTGCCTCAGCCTCTCAAGTACCTGGGATTACAGGCCCCCCACCACCACACCCGGATAATTTTTTGCATTTTTAGTAGAGACAAGGTTTCGCCATGTTGGCCAGGCTGGTCTCAAATTCCTGACCTCAGGTGATCTACCTGCCTCAGTCTCCCAAAGTGATGGAATTATAGTTGTGAGCCACCGCACCCAGCCAGTCATCCCATTTGGTACTCACATGAAGTGAGTTTATAGCTTTTGTATGTGTCCAAGACCACTTCATTCTATCCCTCCTTCTAGGCATCCCATGTCCCTATCATCCTTCTTTGACGGCCCTGAGTATAACAGCTAATATTTGTTTGTGTGCTTTGGTATCCCTGACTAGCCTGGGGAACAGGGGCTTGTCTGTGTCATCTTTACATTCCCAATTCATGGCACAAGGTCTGGCACACAACAAAAAAAAAAAAGCATGCAAACTTGTTGGGGGACTGAGAGAAGGACTGAAATGTAGCCACAGCTATGCTCTGACTTGGAGAGATTTTGATTCATGTCTTCTCTGTGTCATAGGTTGACAATTGGCTGCATTTAGAAGTTCCTTATCCTTCCCCTAAAGAAAAAAAATCAGTTACAAGAAATTAACATATTCAACTTACTTGCATGTCCCTTGGAGAAAACCATTCATCCTCAATAGAAAATTCTGTTGAGTTGGTCAAATCATTTATTCCTGACTAGAGGGCAAAATGTTGAGAAAATCTACCCCATTGATTGATTGCCACTCTGGTCCTTCTTTCCAGGTGATTATATGCTAGGCATTAATCCTTATTAGGATTACATTACATTGTCACAAAACCAGTAATGCGGCATGTAATGTAATCCTAATACGAAAAAAAGCTTTGCTCCAAGACTGAACTCAAGACAAAATATTTGCAAACCCCTCATCTATCTGATAAGGGGTTATTATCCAAAATAAATAAGAATCTCCTACAAGTCAGTAACACAAAAACAAATAGCCCAATTTAAAAATGGGCAAAGAACTTGAATAGACATTTCACCAGAGAAGACAAACAAATGTCCACAGTTATGTGAGAGTGCTCAATGTCACTAATTGTCAGTAAAATGAAGATCAGAACTACAATGAGATACCACCTCATATCTTTTAGTATGGCTAGTATCCAAAATATTTAAAAATAAGTATTGGCAAGGATGTGGAAAAATTGGAACACTTGTGCCTTGTTGGTAGGAATATAAAATTGTGCAGCTGTCATGAAAACCACTAAGGAAGTTCCTGAGAGTTAAAAATAGAACTATCATATGATCCAGTAATCCCACTTCTAAGTATATGCCTTAAAAAATTGAAATCAGAATCTTGAAGAGATATCTGCACCTCCATATTTATTGTAGCATTATTTATAGTAGCTGAGATACGGAAACAACCCAAATGTCCATCAGCAGATGAATGAATAAAGAATATGTGGCATGTATCTGCAACTGGGATACTATTTGGCCTTCAAAAGGAAGGAAATCCTACAATTTGCAGCAACATGGATGAACCTCAAGGACATCATGCTAAGTGAAATAAGCCAAGCACAGAAGGCAACTGCTTCATGACTCTACTCATATGTAGCATCTGAAGCAGCCACACTCTCAAAGGGAGAAAATAAAATGGTGGTTGCCAGGAGCTGGGGAAAGGAGGGAGTGGCGAACAGTTACTTGATGGGTATAAAGTTTCAGTTTTGCAAAACAAAAAAGTTCTAGAGATTTGCTGTACAGCATAGTACTGATAGTTAATACGATTTTGTTCACTTCAAAATATATTAAGAGAATAAATAGATTTCATGTTAAGTGTTCTTACCACAAAAAAATTCACACAAAAAAAAAAAACACAAAGAAATTTTGGAGGTGATGGATATGCTTAGTGCCTTGATTGTGGTGAGAGTATAGCATGGTGCATTCTTACGTTGCTGTAAGGAATTCCTGAGGCCAGGTAACTTATAAAGAAAAGAGGTGTAATTGACACATGGTTCTGCAGAACTTACAGAAGCATGGCACAAGTATCTGCTTCTCGTGAAGCCTCAGGAAGCTTCCACTCATGGCAGAAGGCAAAGCAAGAGCAGGCACGTTGCATGGTGTGAGAGGGAGCAAGAGAGAAAGAGGAGAGGTCCCAGGCTCTTTCAAACAACCGGATCTGATGTGAAATAACTGAGCAAGGACTCACTCATTACTACGAGGATGGCACTAAACCACTTAGGAGGGGTCCACTCCCATCATCTAATACCTTCCACCATACCCCACTTCCAACATTGGAGGTCACATTTCAACATGAGATTTGGAGGGAACAAATGATCAAACCATATCACATGGATGTGTACATATATCCCAATCCATCAAAATGTATACATTAAGTATGTGTAATTGTTGTATATCAATTGTACCTCAATAAATCTTAAAAACAAATAATTTTTAAAAAAGACTGACTGCAGTTATGAAGATAAATCCTCTAATCACTCAATTTCTCCCCCTGAGTGCAAGATTAAAGACGTTCATTGCATCCCAAGACAGGGCTTCAAGTTCAACTATAGGAGGAGAGAAACTGGTGTAAATATCTGACACTCATGTTGAGAAGATGTGGCCAAAAACTCAAAGAAATGTTTTTGGACAGGACAGCCCTAATCACTGCAGGCCGAAGAAGGTTGTCATTTAACTCTCTTGATAAACAAAGCCCAGTGCCCTTTTTATCCACTTTCAACTGCTCCTCACCCTTGAGGCCCACCTTAAAATTTGTGTCTGATGACTCCACCATTCCTCCAAACAGGCTCACTTAGAGCCATTCCATATTGTGCTGGGAATGTTTGCATCTGTTTCCCCTACAGGAGAGGAAATGGGGTCTTCGTCCTTTGGAAGCTCCCCGAGTACTTGGCATATGTAAGTAATAATGACAACAGCAGCTTACATTTGCGGTATCCTGCAGTGCTCCAGGCACCTTTGCTGCAGACATTACAAATGTTCCATATCATATCACTCCACATCCATTACAAATGTTTATATCATTTAATCCTGAAAACAAATGCACAAGGGTCAAAGGAATTGTTTTCTGCTTTTCTCCCAATATTTTATTATAAAACTTTCAGACACACAAAAGTTGAGTAAGCACTCATATGTCCCCTACCTAGATTCAATTAACAATACCAATTAACATTTTTTACTTGCTTTGTTATATCTCTCTCCATCTGTTCTTCCCTTTTACACCTATAAATTCATCTTCTTTGGGGATGCATTGTATTTTTTAATGCAAGAAGTTTTTAATTTTTAAATCGTTTTTTAAACTTTTAAGTTCAGGGGTACATGTGAAAGTTTGTTATATAGGTAAACATATATCACAGGAGTTTTTTGTACAGATTATTTTGTTAGTTTGTTAAGTTTTTGTACAGATTATTTTGTTAGTTTGTTAAGGATAATTACCTCCAGCTCCATCCATGTTCCAGCAAAGGACATGATCTCATTCTTTTTATGGCTGCATAGTATTCCAAGGTGAACCACATTTTCTTTGTCTAATCAACCATTTATGGGCATTTAGGTTGATTTCATGTCTTTGTTTTTGTGAACAGTGCTGCAGTGAACATACACATGCATGTGTTTCCATAGTAGAACAATTTATATTCCCTTGGGTACATACCAAGTAATGGGATTCTGGGTCAGATGGTAATTCTGTTTTTAGTTCTTTGAGGAGTCACCACCTTGCTTGACATAATGTTTGATGTAATTTACACTCTTACCAACAGTGTATAAGAATCCCCTTTTCTCTGCAACCTAACCAGCATCTGTTATTTTTTGACATTTTATTAATAGCCATTCTGACTAGTGTGAGATGGTATCTCATTGTGGTTTTGATTTGCATTTCTCTAACAATCACTGATGTTGGGGCTTTTTTTATATGCTTGTTGGCTACATGTATGTATTCTTTTGAAAAGAGTCTGTTCATGTCCTTTGCCCACTTTTTAATGGGGTTATTTTGTTTTTTCTTGCAAATTTGTTTACCTTCCTTATAGATGCTGGATATTAGACCTTTCTCAGATGCATAGTTTACAAATATTTTCTCCCATTCTGTAGGTTGTCTGTTTACTCTGTTGATAGTTTCTTGTGCTGTGCAGAAGCTCTTAAGTTTAATTAGATCCCAAATTGTCAGTTTTTGCTTTTGTTGTGATTGCTTTTGGCATCTTTATCATGAAATCATTGCCAGTTACTATATCCCAAATGGTACTGCCTAGGTTGTCTTCCAGGGTTTTCAGAGTTTTGGGTTTTACATTTAAGTCCTTAATCCATCTGGAATTTGTTTTTTTATATGGTGTAGGGAAGGGGTCCAGTTCTAATTTTCTGCTTATCGCTAGTCAGTTATCCCAGCATTGGGATGTGTTTTAAAGTAAGTGCAAGTGTGTACTTAATTCCTAATTTATAGATTCACAGTTTCAAAAAGGTTAAACATTTTTGCAAAAGGTCATACAGCAAATAAGTGATAGAGCCAGTATTTAATTCCCCATCTGTTTCCTGAAGAATCCATTTTCTTCCCGTTCTACTATTCTGCATCCAATTAACATTTAGTGAATGAATAAAGAGGCAATGTCATTTGTGAACAGCATAGGTACAGAGATGTTAATTTATTGCCAAATGAAAAGCTGCATTCAAGTGTGCTATGTCCATATTTTGAAGAGGGTTTTATTCAGTAACTTAATAAACATTATTTACAGGGCTATGATTTATATTAGACTTTACATTATTGTGGGAGAAACAGACACTGAAAATAAATGGAAAAATGCATTTAGTGATTGGCACGAAAGAAATCAAAAAGGATGAGAGTGTAGGAAGTGTCTGGGTCCCAGAGCTGATGCTGGCTGGGAAGGAAGGAGAGAGGAGCACCAAGGAAAGTGAAGCCACTTGGGTGATGAATCCAAATAGTGAAAAGAAATCACTCCTGCAGAAGATGTAAAGAAAGCATGTTTCACCCAAAAGGAACAGCAGGTGCAAAGTCACTGAGGTGGGAACAATCTTGACACGTCTGGGGACTAGAAAGACAAGGAGGCTGAGCAAGCAAGAAAAATCATAACAGATGAGGTTAGAGAGAGGTATGGGGTGACCTCAAAGGGCAAGGTAGAAATCTTGACTGTAAACTGTAGGTGCAATGGGAAGCAATCAGAGGATTTTAAAAAGGCAGGAGTGACAAAACCCAATGCACCATATTTAAAGATGACTAACTAAATATGCAAACTAGACTTTAGGAGGCAAGATTGAAAGCAGCGAGATCAGTGCTATGGGCTAGATTGTGATATCCCAAAATTTATATGTTGAAGCTCTAACTGCCAATACTACAGAATGTGGCTACATTTGAAGATAGGGCCTTTAAACAGGCAGTTTTTAAAAATTTAAATAGTTTTAGGGATCCAGGTGGTTTTCGGGTATATGGATGAATTGTGTAGTGGTGAAGTCTGGGATTTTAGTGCACCCATCACCTGACTAGTGTACAGTGTACCCAGTAGGTAGTTTTCATTCCTCCCTTTACCTCCCATTCTCCCTCTTTCTGAGTCTCCAATGTCCATCATACCACTCTGCATGCCTTTGCATACCTATCACTTAGTTCTCACTTATAAGTGAGAACATGTGGTATTTGATTTTTCATTCCTGAGTTACTCCACTTACAATAATGGCCTTCAGTTCCATCTAAGTTGCTACAAAAGACATTATTTCATTCTTTTTTATAGCTGAGTAGTATTCCGCGGTGTATATATAAAATGCACTTTTTTTATCCACTCAACAGTTGGTGGGCACTTAGGTTGATTTTATGTCTTTGCAATTGTGAGTTAAACACTTAATTTAAACTACGGTCATTAGGGTGGGCCTTAATGCAATGTGACTGGTGTCCTTATAAGAAGAAAAAACTTAAACTCAGACACATGCAAGGGGGAGATCATGTGACCACTCAGGGAAAAGACAGCCATCTACAAGCCGACAAGAGAGGACTCAGGAGAAACCAACTCTGCCTGCACATCGATCTCAAATTTCCAGCTTCCAGAGTTTGACAAAATTAATTTCTGTTGTTTAAGCCACCCACCCTGTGATATTTCATAAAACAGCCTTAGCAAACAAATACAACCAGTTTAGAGACGGTCGCCATGGTCTGTTTTAAGGAAGTTGATGTCTTGAATAGAAGTGGCAACGTTAGGATATATTTTGAAAGTAAAGCCACCAGGATTTGCTGATGGATCAGATGGAAGAGAGAAGGAAAGCAAAGAGTCAAAGTCAGAAAGGACTCTAAGAACTGGGCTTGAGCTATTGGATGAATGGAGGTGAGGACAATCTGGAGAAGAACTCATTAGTGGTTGAAGTCTAGAGTTCTGTTTTGGACAAGCTAAGTTGAGCAATGGAGCAGCCAATGAAGTGTGAGCTATGTTGAGCCCACACAGTAACCATGGAAATATCCAATCCCACTGAGCATCTGATGTGTACCTAGCACCATGCTTGGCACTTTGGCAAAGAGATAGGAATAAAATTTAGATCTGAAAGAACTTATGATCCAAAAATTCATTAACTAATTTTAAAGCCTTCATGATCTATGTCCCATAAGACCATATGTCCCATAGCAGTCAAAATCAAAGACAAATTCTTGGACAGAACTGCAATGATGTAATAAATTTCTAGGGCATCTCTGGGGCCAGGTGCATGTGACATTTGAGTAAGAGTCAAGGATGTAAAATTGCCTACATAGTCGTGTTAAATGATCAAAAATTAACATAACATGTTTTTGTGAAGATGATTTCATTTGTCTGGGAAGCTGCATTCTTAGAACAAAGAGAGTCAAGGACAGAAATGTATTATGAGATAAGTTCCACCTTCAGACTCAACCCACGCAAGTCAAAAAAAGTTAGATTAGCCTTGAGTTCATGAATAAGTGGTGCTTGACATCCAAAGAAACGGCTGGAGTAGGTGACGTTGCCCTCTTTTTTATTTCTTTGGAACAGAGAAGCAGAAATCTATATTACTTCCCATCTGGCTCCATGTTTCAGAGACATGCCTACTTCTTGAAATGGAACAGGGAACCTGTCCCTAACCCAATCTAACCCCTGATGGCAACACTTAGTTCCATTTTTCCCTCTTGGTCCCCCATTCTAACATTTGGTAAACTTTCCCCAAATGTATCTTCCAGTGTCTTTTTTGTTAGGTCAGGCTGAATATAGAATTTTTACACTGACTTATTCAGCTAACACTGTATTGTGAACATTCTTCATGTTATTAAATATCATTTGACATTACAAGTCAATGGTCCTATGTTATTCCATCATCTGGACACATATTCATCTAGGCAAGTCCTTTGAGTTAACATTCAGATGGTTATAAATAGTTTCCTTTTAGAGATAATGGTGCAATTAATGATTGCAATGCTAATTTGGATATTCTTCTGCTCGTCTAAAGATCGCTATTTTTAAGACATAGCAGTGTCTTTGGGTCCTGTGCATGAATTTTTGTTCACCATTGCTGCTCTGCGTATGAGCCTTCCCTCCTTTGACCCTCCCCCTGTGTCTGATAACCTTACTTGGACCACCTTGCAGATCTTTTTAAGCACTCAGGATCTACAACTGCCCTCACACCCCCCATACTTTAAAATATAAGTGCTAGTGTGGACCAGGTCTGAGGAGGCTTTGGAGGAGGTCTCTGAAGTTATAGAAGGGGAGGTTTGAAACCTGGGGCAAAACTACTGCTCTAGGTAGAGAGGAAGAGAATCCAAACTTGCTAACACCCTAGAACCTTTGCTCAGAAGTGATTTTCCTGAAAGCTCAATTCAGAAGAGCAAACCCTGCAGGAAGGCACAGAAGCCCAGTAGGAGAGCTATGTTAGTGTTTGCAGTGAGGAGGACTGATCCAGAAGGCATCAGAGCCACTGTCAGCTGATGACTTAAATTAGAATGATAGTGGCCAGGCACAGTGGCTCAGGCCTGTAATCCCAGCACTTTGGGAGGCCAAGGCAGGTAGATCACCTGAAATCAGAAGATTGAGACCAGCCTGGCCAACATGGTAAAAACCCCGTCTCTATTAAAAATACAAAAATTAGCTGTTGTGCCTGTAATTCCAACTACTTGGGTGGCCGGGGTGGGAGAATTGCTTGAACCCTGGAGGCAGAGGTTGCAGTGAGCAAAGATTGCACCATTGCACTCAAGCCTTGGTGACAGAGAGAGACTGTCTCAAAAAAAAAATTAGAATGATAGTCGTATTTTTATAGATGTTTTTGCTTTGTGTTTTAAACTGTGAATAAATTTTTGTTGAATTGTAGCAAATATCGTTTTATTGTATTTATTCATTTTTACTTATTTTATTGAATGCCAAACATTAAATCAATTTTCATTTAATTATTAATTAAATTAATAAAATTATATTATATGGTATTACATGAAATACAGAAATACTAGTATTTTTATTTTATGCCAGTATTAAGATGACTAGCTGCATTGAACATCTTGACATATAAATTTTTCCACAAAATTACATGAAGTTCCATGCCCCAGTGTCAGGAATCATGCCTAGAAAGCTATATGCACATTTTGCAAGCAGTCCTAATACTAAGGGACTGTGTTAACTTCTCTTCCCAAGTCCACAAGGGGCGTGGTTTCAAAGGCAGAAATTTCCCAGTGACATGCCCCACCTGCCTTCATTCATGACCCTATCTAGGAACTAGAGTTCTTTGTCTAACTTTTACCCACTCAAGCTCGGTAGAAAGCCCAGGTGAGCTTCCTTTGTTTAAAAAGACCACAAAAAGCCTTGGAAGGAGGAGCTCTATTGCAAGCCAGGCAGCCAATCCAGCATCAGAGTCAAAGATCAGTCACTCCAGAGAAAGCCTTGAAGATCTCCTCTTACTGGACAAGAACTTGAATAGGGCAGGAGTAACTCTGGGGTTAAATTCCCCCTAATCCCTTACCTATACGGGTTTCCCTCTCTGGGATCCCCTCTGACAGCAGCATAGGAGCCTTTCTCTCTCTCTCTCTCTCTGTCTCCTCTCTCTCTCTCTCTCTCTCTCTCTCTCTCTATATATATATATATATATATATATATACATATATATATATATATATACATATACCTGTGCAGACTCCGTCTCTGGATCCCCTCCCACGACAGCATGGGAGCTCTCTCTCTATTTCTCTTTCTCTCTCTCTCTCTCTCTCTCTCTCTCCCTGCCTAATAAATGGTTTTTCTGCAAAACCCTCTGAGTCTGATACTTACTTAAACAAGCTCACCACACGGCCAGAGCTCTCTCCCCACTCTTGCGTAAGTGAGGCCCAAGGACCTGGGAAAACATATCCGATCGGAGAACAGGAAGCATCTTTGGAACACCCCTGCAACCTGCTCCTGTCCCCAGGTTACAATAGTGTGCTTCAGAAGTAGTAGTGAAAACTTCACAGTAGTCAAATGAGCTATTGGACACTGAGTCACCCCCCACAGTCTTCACTCTTGCTGTCCTGTCTCCTGGTGACTGGTTCCTCCTATGTCCTTCCAATCTCTGTGAAGTTGAAGCCCACATTGCTGGCTGGGGTCTGTCCTTCTCTCTCGCTTTTTTTCTGGGATTTGGCACGTGCACCACTTCACACATCTAAGAACCTCCACTCAATTCTTCCCCCATCCAACCCATCCTTATCTCCAAGCTTTTCCCCATTCATAATCCTAAAACTTGTAACTCACAACCCGTCCCCCAACAAATGAATCAAAACGCAAAACCCAAAAACCACAGCCTTAGAAGAGAAGGGAAAATAACCTCTCCGCAACTTTCCTTGACTTCTCCATCTGTTGTTCTCTTCTTTTAATCTTCCCACAGAAAGCACAGGAAGTAAGAAAGAGAGGAAAACATCTCATCTGTCATGAAGTGACAAACAAAATAAACATATTATCTCCTTCTGTCCCAAAGTTGAGCCAACAGTAGAGCAAAATGTAGTAGAAAGAGAGTAGGCAAACATATAACCCTGGCTTACAAGCTGGGTGGACTGGGAAGTTATTTCACGGCATTCCCCTTTCTTGCACAATAAAATAATGCAATAATACCTATTGCATAAAAGTTTGTGCAGATTCAATACATATAAAGCACCTGGAGCATACTACACATTTAAGTAATGATAATTATTACTAACTCACACACCTCATTCATGGTTCCCATTTATACGGAGTTACAGAAGTGACTTGGCTGTGCTGGACAAGACAGCACTCTTTTCAGCCCCAGTAAAGCATGCTGAGCTTTACTGCAAAGGAAAAACGTTTTGACACAGTGCCATTACCAGGACTAACAAACATTCACAGGAAATTCCCTTGGTGCCCATAAGCCATTACAAACATACCACCCTTGAGTTTGTCTAAGCACATGTTGAAGCAATTTCTGTTTTCAGCTCATAAAACCTCTTGGGATAACAACTTCTACTAGTTAGTCATAGTCCGTAAATCACCTCTTCACTAACAAAACAGCATTCGGGGAGGCAATGAGACTGGGGGGGAAGAAGATCAGGCTCTGTTTTCAGACGTGGATTGAGTCTTCCTTTTTCTACTTGTGAGGTCTTGAGTAAGTGGCTTACCTCTATGATCTTCAGGTTCCTCGCTATGAAGTAAAGAAAATGGTACCTAAGCCAAACCTTCTTCAACCTCATAGCCTTTGACATTATTTGCCCTCCCCGCTAGATTGCTTTTCCATGCACATCCACATGGCTTGCCTGCTCATTTCATCAGTCATTGCTCAAACTCACCTATAATAAATTTCCCATGTCTGTACAAAAAAAAAAAAAAAAAAGAAAGAAAGAAAGAAAAAAAAAAAAAAAAAAACACTTTTCTTGGCCGGGCATAGTGGTGTACACCTATAATCCCAGCACTTTGAGAGGCTGAGAGGGTGGATCACAAGGTCAAGAAATGGAGACCATCCTGGCCAACATGGTTAAACCCTGATTCTACTAAAAATACAAAAATTAGCCAGGCACGGTGATGCACCCTTGCAGTCCCAGTTACTCAAGAGGCTGATGCAGAAGCATCGCTTGAACCAGGGAGGTGGAGGTTGCAGGGAGCCTAGGTCGTGCTACTGCACTCCAGCCTGGGTGAGAATAGTGAGACTCCATCTCAAAAGAAAAAAAAAATTGTTTTCAGACATTAGACAATGGGAAAAAACTCTCACTTACCTTAGAGTAGAGAAGCAAATGAGATGAGTTTTATTAATGAATTAGTTTTATGTCTGTAGTTAATATCTGCACATCAGCATAGAGAGAAGCCCAGAGACTGAAAAACTTGTTGAGTTGAATACTAGAGGACAGAGATGACTGGAGTTTGTGGGAAAGAATACCCGAAAGGAGGGAGCTAAGCAGAGAAAATTCTCCAAATATCTGTGTACATCTTCTCTACCTATCTTTGGATAAATGCTAATTTGCATGTGCATGAGATAAAACTCTACAGGACTGTGCAAAGAACAACTGCTGGGGACCTACCAGCTGAACAAATCCCATTGCTCCCACATGGCTGGCAAACATTTGAGTACCTGCCACCCAGACTGGAGAGAACATGATAAAAACTGAGACCAGAAACAATACCCACCAACTGTAGAATATCCATTTTGGTCAAACTCTGTTAGAACAAATCTTAATAAATGTTAAAGGGCTGAAAAAACATGGATATATTCTCTAACCACAATAGAACTAAATAATAAATCAATAATAAAAAGACATCAAAAAAGCACTAAATATTTATAAATTAAACAACATACATCTAAATAATCCATTGGTCAAAGAAGAAAAAACAAAAAATTATGAAGTATTTTAAACTGAAGTAAAAACAAAGCATAACAATTGGATGCAGCTAAAGCAGTACTTAGAGGAAAATGTATAGCTGTAGATACTTCAAGTTGTTTTAAAAAAGAATGACTAAAACCTGTTATCTTAGAGTTTATCTTTAAATGTTAAAACAGAAGAGAAAATTAAGATCAAGTTAAGAGTAAATAGAAAATAATAAAGATGAGTGCAGAAATTAATGAAATAGAAAATGTCAAACAATAAAAACTTTATGAACAATAAATTCAAAGCTGATTCTTTGAAAATATTTTTTTGGAGGGAGGGAGTCAAGATTGCCAAATAGACACAACTCCGGTGCACAATATCCAGCGACAGAGACACAGAAATCCAGAGATATCCTAGCTCCAACAGATGTACCAGGTGCATTTCAATGGGTCTGGTCTGACGGTGAACAAAACCTAGGCAGGGCAGACTGAGGCGGGGAGGGGTGTTGTTTCACTCATCTGACAGGTGAGTCAGTGAGTCGGAGGCTACCCCTTTGGCACTCTGGCCCAGATACAGCGCTTCCCCCAAAGCCTCAGCAATACATAGAACAGGGGATCTTTGCCAGTCAAGAGCCAGGAATGGCAAGTGCAGAGTTAAATAATAATCCAGGATGGTGTCCCGGATTGGGGCACAGATCTAAGCAAATGCATAAGCCCACAAGCTGGCCAGGAGAGCCTGCAGACTGAGCTATCACCCCCTCCCCGTGCCCAGAGAAAGAGGGAGCTGAAGGAGGAAGGACAGACTGAGCAGCTGGGTGGGCCCCTCTCCCATGACCAGAGAGAAGGAGCTGAAAACAGGGAGAGAGGCAGTGTGGCTGGGTGGGTCCCTACCCTCCTCCACAAACCCCAGAGGGCTGAAGCACTAACTCTTTCCAGGTTGCGCAGCCAGTGCCACAGTCTGAGCTGAACCGTCAATGATCCAGCCCTGGGGAGGAAAGGCATAGCCCACCATTAAAGGGGTGGGACTAGGCCTCAGATTTTAACAAAAAACACAGGAAGCCGTAGCAACGGGACAGTGTTCTTGACCACCCAGCAGCACCTCCAGGTCAGCGGAAAAGGTGGGCCTAAACTCCCGGTGTAAACAAGAAAGACACAGGAAGCTTATCTAGCAACCTGAAGGAGTTCATAGAAACCAAGTAGTGCCTCGACAGGCAAACAAGTGACCTCATCAATCAGCTCCCTGAGACCACAGCCAGGAAAATCCACGAAGATGGGGAAAAAACAGCACAAAAAAGATGAAACCATCAAAGACCAGAACACCTTTTCTCTTTCAAGGGATCACAACTCCTCAACAATACAGGAACACAACATGACCAAGAAAGAGTGAGACGAATTGACAGAAACAGGCTTCAGAAGGTAGATAGTAACAAACTTTTCTGACATGTTCTAACTCGATGCAAAGAAATCAGAAACCTTGAAAAAAGGTTAGACGAAATGCTAACTAGAGTAACCAGCTTAGAGAAGAACATAAATGACTTGATTGAGTTGAAAAACACAGCACAAGAACTACGTAAAGCAAACACAAGTTTTAACAGCCAAATCGATCAAGCAGGAGAAAGGATATCAGAGATTGAAAATGAACTCAATGAAATAAAAAGAGAAGGCAAGACAAGAGAATAAGGGTGAAAAGAAACGAACAAAGCCTCCAAGAAATATGGGATTATGTGAAAAGACCTAATCTACACTTCATCAGTGTACCTGAATATAACGGGGAGAATGAATCCAAGCTGTAAAACACACTCCAGTATATTATCCAAGAGAGCTTCCCAAGCCTAGCAAGGCAGTCCAACATTCAAATCCAAGAAATACAGAGAACTCCACAAAGATATTCCTCAAGAAGAGCAACCCCAAGGCACATAATCATCAGATTCACCAGGGTTGAAATGAAGGAAAAATTACTCACAAAGATATTCCTCAAGAAGAGCAACCCCAAAGCACATAATCATCAGATTCTCCAGGGTTGAAATGAAGGAAAAATTACTAAGGGCAGCCAAAGAGAAAGGTCAGGTCACGCACAGAGGGAAGCCAATCAGACTTACAGCAGATCTCTCTGCAGAAACCCTACAAGCCAGAAGAGAGTGGGGGCCAATATTCAACATCCTTAAAGAAAAGAACTTTCAACCAAGAATCTCATAAAATAAAATCCTTTACAGACAAGCAATTACTGAGAGATTTTGTCACCACCAGACCTGCCCTAGAAGAGCTCGTAAAAGAAACACTAAGCGTGGAAAGGAACAAGTACCAGACATTGCAAAAGCACACCAAATGGCAAAGACAAAAATATAATGAAGAAAATGAGTCAGCTAACAGGCAAGAAAACCAGCCAGTAACAAAATGGCAGGATCAAATTCACACATGACAATATTAACATTGAATGTAAATGGCCTAAATGCCCTAATCAAAAGACACAGACTGGCAAACTGGATAAAAAGTCAAGACCCATCAGTGTTCTGTATTCAGGAAACCCATCTCACATACAAAGACACACATAGACTCAAAATAAAGGGATGGAAGAAGATTTACCAAGCAAATGGAGAACAAAACAAAAAGCAGGGGTAGCAATCCTAGTCTCTGATAAAATGGACTTCAAACTAACAGAGATCAAATGAGACAAAGAAGGGCATTACATAATGGTAAAAGGATCAATCCAACAAGAAGAGCTAACTATCCTAAATACACACACACCCAACACAGGAGCACCCAGATATATAAAGCAAGTTCTTAACAACCTAAAACAAGATTTAGACTCCCACACAATAATAGTGGGAGACTTCAACACTCCACTGTCAATATTAGACAGATCAACAAGACAGAAAATTAACAAGGACAACCAGGACTTGAATGCAGAGCTGGACCAAGTGGACCTAATGGACATATACAGAACGCTCCACCCCAAATCCACAGAATATACATTCTTCTAAGCACCACATCGCACTTACTTAAAATTGACCACATCATTGGAAGCAAATCACTCCTCAGCAAATGCAAAAGAACAGAAATCATAACAAACAGCCTATCAGACCACAGCGCAATCAGATTAAAACTCAGGATTAAGAAAGACACTCAAATCTGCACAACCACTTGGAAACTGAACAACTTGCTTCTGAATGTTGACTGGATAAACAATGAAATGAAGGCAGAAATAAAGATGCTCTTCAAAACCAATCAGAATGAAGACACAACCTACCAGAATCTCTGAGACATCTTTAAAGCAATGTCGAGAGGGAAATTTATAGCAATAAATGCCCACATGAGAAACAAGGAAAGATCTAATATTAACACCCTATCATCAAAATTGAAAGAGCTAGAGGAGGAATATCAAAAAAAAAAAAAAAAAAAAAAAACTCAAAAGCAAGCAGAAGAAAAGAAATAACTAATATCAGAGCAGAACTGGAAGAGACAGAGACACAAAAAACCCTTCAAAAAGTCAATAAATCTGTGTGGTGGTTTTTGAAAGGATCAACAAAATAGACAGACCACTAGCCAGATTAATAAAAAAGAAAAGAGAAAGCATCAAACAGATGCAATAAAAAAAGATAAAGGAGATATCAACACAGATTCCACAGAAATACAAACTATCATCAGAGATTACTACAAACAGCTCTGTGCCCATAAACCAGTAAATCAGGAAGAAATGGATAAATTCCTGGACACTTGTACCCTACCAACACTAAACCAGGAGGAAGTTGAAACCTCGAATAGACCAATAACAAGGGCTGAAGTTGAGGCAGCAATTAATAGCCACCAACCAAAAAAATGTCCAGGTCAAGACGGGTTCACAGACAAATTTTACCAGACGTACAAAGAGAAGCTGTTTCCATTCCTTCTGAAACTATATCAAACAATACAAAAAGAGAGAATCCTCCCTAACTCCTTTTATGAGACCAACATCATCCTGATACTAAAACCAGGCAGAGACTCAACTAAAAAAGAAAACTTCAGGCCAATATCCAAGATGAGCTTTGATGCAAAAATCTTCAATAAAATACTGGCAAGCCAAATGCAACAGCACATCAAAAAGCTTATTTACCACAAGCAAGTAGGCTTCATCCCGGGGATGCAAGGCTGGTTCAACATACCCAAGTCCATAAAAGTGATCCACCACATAAATGAAATCAAAGACAAAAACCACATGATTATCTCAATAGATGCAGACAAGGCCTTCTACAAAATTCAACAGCCCTTCATGCTAAAAACTCTCAATAAACTAGGTATCAGTGGAACATATCATAAAATGATAAAAGCTATAAATGACAAACCTACAGACAATATCATACTGAACGGGCAAAAGCTGTAAGAATTCCCTTTGAAATCAGGCACTAGACAAGGATGCCCTCTCTCACCACTCCTATTCAATATAGTATTGGAAGATCTAGCCACAGCAATTAGGCAAGAAAAAGAAATAAAGAGTAATCATTTAGGAAAGGAGGAAGTCAAACTGTCTCTATTTGCAGATGACATGATTGTGTATTTAGAAGACCCCATCGTCTCAGTCCAAAATCTTCTCAAACTGATAAGCAACTTCAGCAAAGGATACAAAATCAATGTGCAGAAATCACAAGCATTCCTATATACCAATAACAGACAAACAGAGAACCAAATCAATAGCAAACTGCCATTCACAATTGCTAAGAAGAGAATAAAATACCTAGGAATACAACTAGCAAAGGATGTAAAGGACCTCTTCAAGGAGAACTACAAACCACTGCTCAATGAAATAAGAGAGGACACAAACAGATGGAGAAATAGTCCATGGTCATGGTTAGGAAGAAACAATATCATGAAAATGGCCATACTGCCCAAAGTAATCTATAGATTCAATGCTATCCCCATCAAGCTACCAATGACCTTCTTCATAGAACTGGAAAAAACCACTTTAAATTTCATATGGAATCACAAGAGAGCCCACATAGCCAAGACAATCCTAAGCAAAAAGAACAAAGCCCGAGGCATCACACTGCCAAAACTCAAACTATGCTACAAAGCCACAGTAATCAAAACAGCATGGTACTGGCACCAAAACAAAGACATAGATCAATGGAACAGAACAGAGGTCTCAGAAATAATACCACACATCTACAGCCATCTGATCTTTGGCAAACTTGACAAAAATAAGCAATGGAGAAAGGACTCCATATTTAATAAATGGTGTTGGGAAAACTGGCTAGCAATGTGCAGAAAGCAGAAACTGGACCCCTTCCTGACACCTTACACTAAAATTAACTCCAGATGGAATAAAGATTTAAACATAAAACCCAACACCATAAAACACTCGAAGAAAACATAGGCAAAACCATCCAGGACATAAGCATAGACAAGGACTTCATGACTAAAACACCAAAAGCAATGGCAACAAAAGCCAAAATAGACAAATGGGATCTAATTAAAATTCAGAGCTTCTGTACAGCAAAAGAAACCATCATTAGAGGGAACTTGCAAACAACAGAATGGGAAAAAATTTTTGCAGTCTACCCATCTGACAAAGGGCTAATATCCAGAATCTACAAAGAACTAAAACAGATATACA
>NW_016107999.1:89769-95800 GCF_001604975.1 Cebus imitator
ATCATCGCTGGTCATTAGAGAAATGCAAATCAAAACTACATTGAGATACCATCTCACGCCAGTTAGAATGGTGATCATTAAAACATCTGGAGACAACAGGTGCTGGAGAGGATATGGATAAGTCGGAACACTCTTACACAGTTGGTGGGAATGTAAATTAGTTCAACCATTGTGGAAGACAGTGTGGCAATTTCTTAAGGATCTAGAAATAGAAATTCCATTTGACCCATCAATCCCATTACTGGGTATATACCCAAAGAACTGTGAATCATTCCACTTTAAAGACACCTGCATACATGTTCATTGCAGCCCTGTTTACAATAACAAAGACCTAGAACCAACCCAAAAGCCCATCAATGATAGACTAGACAAAGAAAATGTGGCACATATACACCATGGAATACTATGCAGCCATAAAAAACGATGAGTTGGTGTCCTTTGTAGAGACTTGGATAAATCTGGAAACCATCATTCTCAGCATACTGACACAAGAACAGAAAACCAAACAACGCATGTTCTCACTCATAGGCGGGTGTAGAACAATGAGAACACATGGACTCAGGGAGAGGAGCATCATACACTGGGGGTAGTTAAGGGGGTTCGGGGAGGGACAACGGGGGGTGGGAAGGGTGGGGAGGTAGAAATGCCAGATATAGTATGCACCTATGCAACAACCCTGCATGACCTGCACATGTACCCCAGAACTTAAAGTAAAATAAAATTTAAAAAGAAAAAAAATTTTTTTTAAAAAGACCTTTAGCTACATGGATTAATTATACAGAGGAATAAACACAAATGAACGAGCTGTATTCCAATAAAGGGGCATCACTACAGATCCTAAAAATATTAAAAGTATAATAATATTTTAAACAATCCTATGCCAATAAATTTCATAACTGAAATGAAATTAACAAATTTCTTAAAAATTTGTTAGCACTTTGGGAGGCTGAGGCTGGTGAATCACCTGAGGTCAGGAGTTTGAGACCAGCCTGGCCAACATGGTGAAACCCCATCTCTACTAAAAATATAAAAAATTAGCCAAGCCTGGTGATGGGTGCCTGTAATCCCAGCTACTTGGGAGACTAAGGCAGGAGAATCATTTGAACCCAGGAGGCGGAGGTTGCAGTAAGCTGAGATCATGCCATTGCACTCCAGTCTGGGCAACAAGAGTGAAATTCCATCTCAAAATATAAAAAACACAAATTACTAAAACTGACACATGAAGACAATGTGAATAGTCCTGTATCTATTCAAGAAATTGAATTTGAAATTTAAAAGCTTTTCACACACACGAAAAAACTTCAGACCAAATGACTTCACTAATAAATCTGTCAAACACTCACAAAAGAAATAAAACCAAATCCACAGAAACTCTTATGAAAATTAAGAAGGGATTACTATTTGTTGTTTAAAGACTGGACAGAAACAAACCACCAAAAAATCAGTGTGGGATTTGGGAAAGGCTAAGAAGGTTAGATGCCTGAATTAGAGATAATTAATTACTCCTCTTGCTGGAGGTTTATAAAATCATGAAATGTAATTCCTCTCCTCTAAATTACATCTCCAGTAGGAACAGCTTTCAAAAGGGCACCCGCCTTGTTGGCAGTGTAGGCCACAGAGGGATTCTCTCCCTATAATTGGGAAATCCCATGACTTCTCTGGTCAGTAATATAAGTTAGCTCTTTGGGCACTTCAAATCCCAGCTCTCTTTAAGCCTCAAAACACTTTCTCCACTCAGCAATTTAAACATTTAGTCCTGTGACATAATAGGGTAATTTAAAAAATTTCTTCACTTGATTTATAAATAAAACTTCTCCCTCTTTCCTCAGCTCAGGACTTGAATGGCAGGAGGTTTACATATACGAGGTGTATTCACCTTTTTAATTTTCCTACTTTCCACTTTCTCTGCAAGTTTATCTAACCACAATCTCTGATCCCTCTAGAACTCAATAAAAGCAGAAAGAAATGGTAAATGGACTTGGAAAGTTCGCAGCTGACTGACTGATGATGTCATAGCTCACATCATACTTGCTGGGCCTGGAATATGATTAAACCTAGTAATTTATTTTATGACCCGTCCTTGAATTCTGCAGAGACCACCTCACCCCCCACCCCATTTGCTGCCCACATCTAATCCATAGGAAGCACTCACGCTTTCTCCGACCAAGGAAATTCTGAGAAGGTAGCTTCTTTCTAGACCAGTCCTTCAAACTACCACTAAAGGCTACTGTCTAAATTATTTAGATTTTTACCAGCAGAAAAATCTTTTCCCAAATACTCCTTTAATCTCTTCTTATTTTTTAACTTTGAGGACTTAAAAGTCACCTAACAGATTTAGATCATTTACTCAGAAATTTCTGCATGGAAGTCTTAATCTGGAATAAGACACCAATTGTCTTCATGGCTCAGGTGAAACTGAGCAAAAGTCCCATGGTAATGTCCTAATGTATATCCATGGAAAAATTAGGAGAAAATAAAACTGAATATTTATTCAACCACCTGGGTAGTTGATAGAGCTGTTAACTTGTTAAGCTTAAATTTTTTTTTAGTTTAATATGGGTCAATTTGATGAAATAAACAGCATTTTAAAATTTCTGTTTATCAAAAACATCCTTGACTAAAACTGAAACTTAAAAATCAAATTGGTTTAAAAAAGCATATTTAGCAAGTGAAGGATTCATGTTTTGCTTATAATATGTCTTATTTCCTAATTTTAAAATGGATGCATACTCATTGTAGAAAACTTGGGGAAAAAATACAGAAAAGTATGTTATAATTTCCCCATAGAGAGAAAAGAGAATGACATATCACATTTCCTATATTTTCTAAATTAAAATTAGCTCTAAGCTCTCACTGGCTAAGGGGAGTGTGAAATCCACCAGAAATCATACTAGGAGGCCCTCCACCTCCACTGAGCTGTACAATTATCTCAGGGATTATGGTCTCAAGAAAATAATGGCACCCTTAATTCATGATGGTTTCCCTGGCCTCCTGCTCTTTCTGCTATGAAGAGGCTCCTGGGGAACACTCATTCTCTTCTACCATCTGTCAAGCACTGCTGCAGCTGAGTCACAAAGATGCCTACAAAGTCTTACAACTCCTAGGAACACTCCCAAAGAGGTCCTGGTCTCTACCAAGCCAGGAAACCTGCCACCCCTCCTCAGTAGGTAAATAGGTTCTTTCAGAACTGTACTGCTCTTCACCTGCACCCACTAAATCATATAACCCCAACCCTGTCTTCTTGGGCAGTGCAGCCTAATCTCTTCCACAGGCCAAGATTTCATGGACAAAAATCTGTTAACTCTCTCCAGGAGGTAAAAAGAAGCCCACGCCTCAGGGACACAAAGTCCTGCCTAAAAGTGGAAGGAAAAACTATTTTTTCTCTTCTATGATAAGACTATCTCCAAGAAAACATGACCTACTTAAATTAGTAGGGTGTTAGTCTGCTCCATTAATTTTTCCAAAAGTTGCATTATTACCAGAATAAATAGGAAAATTAAAATAATGCACACCCCCACCCCCTGGAGATGAATGAATTAATATACTCATTATACATAGAGCTTAAACTAATCAGTAAAGCAGAATGTAAAAAAATACACGCACAAATAAGATGCCTTCAGATAAACAGGGCAAAATGTGTGGCAGTTAATTCACAGAAAAGTGGAACTAAAATGGTAAACAGTTTTGTTCTCTCTTAAAGTAAAAAATGCAAATTAAAACAATAGTGTGGTTCTATTTTTCACCTATTAAGATAGTGACAAACAAAAAGTACTGAAGAAAGAATTCCATTCCTGGGAAAGTGGAACAGAGATGCTTTTTCCTCCTTTTCCTGCTAAGTATAACTAGAGGTCCTGGGTGCTATTTGTATCACAAACTTTAAAAGAGTCTGAAATGGGGAGAGAAGAAGGCAGAAGAGCTAGAGACTTTGGAACCCAAGAAGTATCACTATGGTGAATTCCCTGGGTTTCTTTTTGCCTCAGATAGCCAAGGTTGTATACTAGAAAAGTTAGCAATCTGGAAATGCCAGTGACCATGGACAAACAAAACAAAACGAAATAACACCTGCTCTTGCTCTTTCTAGCCAAAGGGCTGGGAAAGCAGCAGCCGAGCAAGACAGAAAACGTTCAGACAATAGCTCTTCTGCTCCAGTAAAACACAAAAGGCGGGGAAACAAAAACAAAAACTTCTGCCCCACTCTCACTCTGCCAACAAAGACCAAATGCAGAGCCTCATTTCTTACACTTATCATGATGTAACAAGACATCTCAATCTGGACGGATGTCAGTAAAGAATTCCCTCTGGGGAGAGATAGCATGGGGAGAAATGCCAGATATAGGTGAAGGGGAGGAAGGCAGCAAATCACGTTGCCATTTGTGTACCTATGCAACAATCTTGCATATTCTTCACATGTACCCCAAAACCTAAAATGCATCTAAAAAAAAAAAAAAAAAAGAAATCCCTCTACCATGTCCACCACTCCCTAAGCACTATGGTATCCATGGTGACCACCTCCAACTGGTGGTAATAAAACGTTCTTTCTTCTCCTCACTGGGGTAGTATCAGAAGAGGCCGGATGAAGAGTCACAATTTTCATCACTGTTCAGTGGTAAAAAGCCATTACCCCCTCAGTCTTAATGAAGTCCACACATCAAACGGGAATGAGGTGCCCTTTCTACTTCCAGCAAAAGTTTTAGTGAGGAGATTAAACTCCCACCTTCACCCAGCACTAACAAAAAGTGTCTCTCCCTCACTCTCAGTAGAGACAGAGGCTAAGTGGAGAACCTGGACTTCCACCCTCACCAGCCAATAATGAAATGGTGCTCTCTCTCTTTCACCTGCCACAGCCAGAGCAGTGTCAGAGAAAATCTGCTAACAGCACAACATTGAAATAAGAACAGGAGCCTTATAAAATAATACCTAAAACATCCAGAACTCAACTTTAAAAAAAAAAAAAAACAACACCCTCATTATAATAAGAACCAGGAATATCACAAACTGAGTTTTAAAAAGCAATCAACAGATCAAAATACTAACGTGGCACAGCCTTTAGAATTCTCTGACAAAGATTCTTTTATTATTATTATTATACTTTGAGTTCTGGGGCACATGTGCAGATATTGCAGGACTATTACATAGGTATACACATGCCGTGGCGTTTGCTGTCTCCATTCCCTCGTCATCTACATTAAGCATTTCTCCTGTTATCCCTCTCCAATCTCCCCACCCCCTGCTATCCCTCCCCTAGCCTCCCACTCCCCAACAGACCCCAGTGTGTGATGATTCCCTCCCTGTGTCTATGTGTTCTCATTGTTCAACACCCACTTATGAGTGAGCACATGCAGTGTTTGGTTTTCTTGTGTCAGTTTGCTGAAAATGATGGTTTCCAGCTTCATCCATGTCCCTGAAAAGGACATGAACTCATTCTTTTTTATGGCTGCATAGTATTCCATGGTGTATATGTCCCACATTTGCTTTATCCAGCCTATCATTAATGGGCATTTGGGTTGGTTCCAAGTCTTTGCTATTGTAAACAATGCTGCAATAAACATATGTGTGCTTGTGTCTTTATAATAGAATGACTTATAATCTTTTGGGTATATACCCAGTAATGGGATTGCTGGGTCAAATGGTATTTGTATTTCTAGATTCTTGAGGAATTTCCACACTGTCTTCCATAATGGTTGCACTAATTTACTCTCCCACCAACAGTGTAAAAACATTCCTAGCTTTCCACATCCTCTCCAGCATCTGTTGTCTCCATATTTTTTTGAATTTATTTTATTGCATTTTAGGTTTTGGAGTACATGTGAAGAACATGCAAGACTCTTGCATAGGTACACACGTGGCAGTGTGATTTGCTATCTTCCTCCCCATCACCTATATCTGGCATTTCTCCCCATGCTATCTCTCCCCAACTCCCCACCCGCCACTGTCCCTCCCCTATTTCCCCCCAACAGACCCCAGTGTGTAGTGCTCCCCTCCCTGTGTCCATGTGTTCCCATTGTTCAACACCCGCCTATGAGTGAGAACA
>NW_016107999.1:97590-107438 GCF_001604975.1 Cebus imitator
GAGGGAGGGAGAGAAAGAGGGAAAGAGGGAGGGGGAGGAGGGGAGGGAGGGAGAGAGGGAGAGGGAGGGAGGGAGAGAAAGAGGGAAAGAGGGAGGGGGAGGAGAGGGGGAGGAGGAGGAGGAAAAGAAGGAGAAGGAGGAGAAGAAGAAAAGAAGGAAGGAAAGGAGGGAGGGAGGGAGGCAGGGAGGGAGGAAAGAAAATCTAACAAAAAAGCAATATTTTAGGTCTTTAAAGCTTCTCTGCTTTAAATACCTGGCAAAATTTTACCCCATATCAGCTGACTACTGATAAGCTAGAGGCTTGCAGTTATAAGACCTCAAACCACCATGACCCTTTAGAATTCTGTGATGCAGAGATTCCATGCTATGCAGCCAAATGATACCACCTAGACACGTAAGCCCTTCCTGTTATCTCTCTCCCATGAGAGTTTCCAAGCCCTCCTTCCCTTCTGAGTAGGGAAACTGTACACCACACCATAGCTTCTAGACAGACTCCTTCTATAAGGGAAGTTCCCCTTTCACACAACCTTGTCCAAGTTCCACCCTACAAACACTTGTGGTGTGTTACTGCTTCCTCTGGTCATATTAAATTCCTCAATCAGCCCCAAACCTCTCAAACCCACAACACAAATACACATGAAAAGATGTTCTATATCACTAGCCATTTAGGGAAATGCAAATTAAAACCATGATGACATATCACTATACACCAGTTAAAACAGCTAAAATAGCAAATATTGACAATACCAAATGCTGGTGAGGATATAGCAAAACTAGATATCTCATATATTGTTGGTGGCAATGTAAAATGTGCAGCCATGCTGCAAAATGGTTTGTCAATTTCTTTAGAAACTAAACACACGCTTACCAGTCAACCCAACAATTGCACTCCTGGGCATTTATCCCAGAGAAATAAAGCATATGTCCGCACAAAAGCCTGTAGGTGATTGCTCATAGCAACTTTGTTGGTAATAGCCCAAACTGGAAATAACAAACATATTCTTCAATAGGTGAATGGTTAAAACAAACTGTGGTACATTCATACCATGGAATACTACTCAGCAGTAAAAAGAAATGAATTACTGACACATGCACCAACTTGGGTACATCTCAAGGATATTATACTGACTGATAACAGTCAATCTCCAAGGGGCAAACACTGTATGATTCCATTCAAATAACACTCTCAAATGACAAAATTATAAGGACAGAGAATGGTTTAATTTGCCAGGCGAGAAAGAGATGGGCGTGAGTATAAAGGACAGCATTGAGGAGATGCTTATGAAAATGAAATCGTTCTGTATCTTGATTGTTGTCAAAGCTACACAAATACACAGGACACAGAACTCAACACACACCCTGTACCCCGGTCAAATTCATGGCTTTGCTAATGCATTATTATTATATAAGATATGAAGAGGGCTCAATTAAACTGGCACAGAACTTTTCCTAAACGACTTCACTTAGCCAACCCACCATTCCCTCTGCGAAGCAGGCGGAGAGGACCCACTGGGTCATTAGCACTCTCTACTGGGGGCTGCTCCCTTGTGTTCTGTGTCCTGATGCTTTCACCAGCTGGGCTGTCTGCTTACCAGGAGTGAGTTGTATTTGTTCTCAAGCCTGTTAAGGCCTCTTGAGCCATTTTGTAAATTATGTAATTAAAACAAACATTATAAAAGCCAATTAAATAAGAATAGGATAAATAAGGGAGTTACTGTTTCAATGAAAACTAAATTAAAGGCTTTGGAAAGGCTCAAAAAAAACAAGTCACTCATGCAAAATTATGGACGTGGAGTTAGGTGTGGGCGAGCCACTGGATTTGAAGGGGGTAGGAATCTTAAACATCCAGAGGGATGCTGCATTCAGCTGGCTTCACAAGATCTCTAAGTCCTTGCTCCCTTTTGTGGAATCCTAGACTGGAGATTTCAGACAATGTGTTGTGGATCATGCATGTGCAGGAAAGACAACCCACAACTCCAAACAGAGGACACACATCAAGACCTTGGCCCTGCATCAGAAGATGAGCAGCATAACAGACTTAGATACAGACAGAGGTAAAATAAAATGCTTAAGGCATGTTTGTATAATTCTTGAGTCCCTCATTTTAACTGGCTACGTCTCTCAAATACTTCTAATAGGATTGTTCCTGTACTCTATTGTTCAATAATGTACATCAAGAACCACCCTCAAAATTCTACCCTCTGACCCAATCATTCCACTTTGGAAAATTTCATCTAAGAAAATAATTCCAAAGCCTGGAAAGAGCTATATGTGTAAAGATGGAGTATTTATGTAGTACAGACTTGGTTTATTGGCCACCTACTATCAATGCCCTTATTTTCTTTAAGGAATTTATACCCCTGCCCCCACCAAGTAGTTTTGGTTCTGCTGTGAATCTAGGCATTCGGATTTCACTACTCCAAGGTCTAAGTACAAGCCCCAGGCTAGTTCCATCACCTTCTCTCAAGGGACTTTGTGTCTAGATCTGACAAGGACAGGAAACCACAGCCAGCATGCATTCGCTCTAACAGCAGAGCCATCACCACGCTGTCAAGCAGCTCCTTATGCTCAGACCCCCAGAGCTTCCCCAAATCCTGGTCTTTTTATTCACCTGGTTCCTCAACTCCCTCGCAAATTCTGTGAGTTCATGGGCATCCTTCAAGCAAATCCCTTTCCCACCTCAGCTTCTGTTACTTGCCAACAAAGAACTCTAACTGACTCCATCTATAAAAGTGGAAGAAAATAGAAACTACCTAAATGTCATAGAATTGGAAGACAGCCAAGTAAATTATCATTTATCTCCTCAAAGAAATATTACACTGTCATTAAAAATTATAGTTATTAGGATATACAATAAAATAGAAAATGTCTACAATATAATATCTATGGGGAACAAATAGGGTATGAAATTGTATATGCAGTATGATTATGACTGCAAAAAGATGCATAGAAGAATTTCAAAATAATAATCATGTTGAGATTATGTGGTTTTGTTGATTTTTACATTTAAAAAATTTTACTGATTAAACTTTTATTCAAATGGAGAAGATAATTTTTTGTTTGGGGGTATTTTAAATAGGAAAATGAAACCAGGAGCAATATTTCAGTCCTTTTTTGTTTTTGTCTGCCTTCATAACGAGGCATGATTCCTCCCAGTGGGTTACTTCTTGCCTATCCATTACCATACAATAGATAATAACAGTTCAAATTATTGAGTGCCTAGGAGAGGCTAGACACAGTAATGGAACTTTCCATCACCTCAGGTCTTTACAACAGTCCTGTGAAGCCAATATTATTCCCAATTTTCAGAGAAGAAAATTAAGCCAAGAGTTTTAAGTCACAGCTGAAGTCCGCGTGATGAGTGATGAAGACTGAATTCAAAGGACATGATATGTTACATATTGTGTGTTGTGTTGCATAATTTTATTTATGTATGTAAAAAAGCATTAAAGTTGAATTTTCATCCAGATACCAAGATACAATAGACGTGACATTTCCAAAGGAGGAACCACTGCAGATGTTCAAAAGAAATTCTTGAGAGCCATTTCCAGAATATAAAAAAGGTCAAAAAAAATGGAGGAGTGAGAATTTTGTGAGTTGGCTTATTATGGAAAGATCTGTGCTGGAAGGCCCATCCTCTCATCTGCTTAGTAAGAGAGATCCTTTTCCAGGGCTACTCAACTCAGACATGACCCCTACCTGGTAAGTGGGATCCTTCTGCAAGGCAGATATGACCCTGACACTGGGAGTGACACACATGGGCTGGAGTTTGACTCCTGACAGGGAAATAAAGGTGTGATGGCTGGCAACTGCACTTCCACCCTTCTGGGCTGTCAAGGCCAAGGAGGCCTGAGTGCTTCCTAGGGACCGAATGAGGTCATGTAGGAGAGCATGTAGGAAGCCCTGAGTGGGCTTCTCATAGAGCCTGTCAGACCCCATCTTTATCAGGGCAGCTGAGAGGAACCAAGATAACCCAGCAGCAAACAGCTGGATTGAACTCCTCCAGGTTGGAGAAAGGAGTGGAAACTAACTACTCAAAATAAAGATGACTCAAAGGACCTACAGGGAGAGGAGCCCATCAGGGAACTTGCAAAAAGTACACAAAAGCAGCCCACAAGAGAAGGAGCATCCATAGGCACCTGCCTCACCAAAGAATCCACGTTTCATACAGAGGATAGAAGCAACCCGAGAAAGAGCCCCCTTCCCCCTTAGGAATCTTCTATCCCCTTCTCACCCTGAGGGGTCAGACATGGGGAGCAAGCTGGGGGATTGATGAGAAAAGGACAAAGTGGAAGAGAGGCAAGCTTCCAGGAGAGGCTTCTTCCCCACAGTGGGCTTCTAGATTTCATCAGGCAGAAAAGATTTAAAGCTTAATCAGTTCAAACTCAGATTACCACATTGCACTAAGCTTTAGTTACTGCATTAAGGCGGTATTTCCAACTTGAAGTGACTGTTGAACTGTCTCCAACCTTAGAGTAGGAGGAAAGCCATGGTACCTGCTAGGATTTTTATGCAGAAATGGGGAAAAACTCTCATTAGAGAAAATTTTAAAGGGGCGGTAGCATTGTTTTAAGTCATGTTTTAATATGGCCTGAGCCGCGTTTGCTCAACACCTTTGTTTTATCTATGGATGTCCACTGACCCACAAGACAACATGAGCTCTAGGACAGGGCCTTCATTTTGTCACCACTACATTCCCGACACCCAGTGTAATGCCTGGTACAGAGTCAGAGCTGGGCAAATTCCTTTTTCATCAATCATGCTACCAAAAGAAATGGTAAATGAGCCAAGAAGACCATCCATCTGATATCATCAATAATTTACTTGACTCTCTCACATCATGTGAAGTAATTGGGGAATAACTTATCTACTTCCTTCATATACAGATTCTGGCAGTGACCTCTATAAGTATTCAAAATAGTATGAATGAGATTGTTTCAGATCAATATGTTTTTCCCAAATAATATTTTGCTGCTGTGTCAAATAATTTGGGGGCTGGCACAGTGGCCCATACCTGTAATCCCAGCATTTTTGAGGGTCTGAGGTGGGAGAATCACTTGAGCCCAAGAGTCTGAGACCAGCCTGGACAACACAGTAAGACTTCATCTCCACAAAAATAAATAAATAAATAAATAAATAAATAAATTCATGAGGACTCCAATAAATATTTTGTACTATCTTCTCTGATATTTTTAGGGGGCATATTAGTCAGGTTCTCCAGAGAAACAGAACATGTATTTATGGAGAGGTTTTAAAATATGATTAATGATATCATAGGGGCCAGAAAGTCTAAAATCTATAGGGCAGGCCAGCAGGCTGCAGACTTAGGTGAGAGTTAATCCTGCAATATTGAGTCTGAATTCCACAGAGCAGCTCTGGAAACCTTTGCCCTCTTATGGACAATATCTTCTTCCTCCAGAAAATTTCTTTTTCTCATAAGGCCTTCAACCTATTGGATGAGGCCCACCTACATTACAAAAGCTAATTGGCTTCACTCAAAGTCCACTGATTTAAATGCTAATCATATCTAAAAAATATCTTCACAACAACATTTAGGCTGCCATTTCACAAAAAAACTGGGCACCACAGCCTAGCCATGTTGACACATAAAATTAGCCATCACAGCAGGGAAAGATTCACCTCATATTCAAGAATGTATGACATTATGGGGGAAACTTGCCTCTCCTCAGCACTGCTAGACTATGGGAAGTTAAGAAGCCTTTTTAACATATTGTCCCACATGAGCTGAAGATGTTTACCCCCAACTTTTTTTTTTTTTTTTTTTTTTGAGACGGAGTTTTGCTCTGTCTCCCAGGATGGAGTGCTGTGACACAATCTCAACTCACTGCCGCCTCTGCCTCCTGGGTTCAAGCAATTCTGCCTTGGCCTCACAAGTAGCTGGGATTATAGACATGTGCCGCCACATCCGTGTAATTTTGTATTTTCAGTAAAGACAGGGTTGTGCCATGTTGTCCTGGCGGGTCTCAAACTCCTGACCTCGGGTGATCCACCCCTCAGCTTCCCAAAGTACTAGGATTACAGGCATGAGCCACCACAATGGACCAGTTTTTCCATTTTATTTGACTAGGGCCTCTAGAATGCAGAGCTTGAGGCAAGATTTAGATGTTTACAACTTATATGGGAAGGGACGCCTGGGACACGGTTGATAAAGGAAAAAGGAAATGAAGGGAGAGACAACACAATGTTCTGTGGTTTGGGAAGTTACCTTTGGTTACCACTTGACAGAGAGCTAAGAATGCTCGGAAGGATGGCTCAGCCATAACACAGAAGGGCTGAGAAAAGAGAGACTGGACTTCAGAATAATGTGTGGGAAGAGAAGAAAAGGAGACGTCTGTCTGGCTCACCCCCTTCTCCAGTTCCCAGGTGGTCAAGGTCTCCTCCACAAGGAGATAATCCTACACTTCCGGTGGCATCACGCAGCCCCTTGGTGGCTTCCCAGGAAGCCAGGTCCCAAGGTCCCACACCCTGTGGTGCAGTGTCTCATCCAAAACCACAAGTAGAGAGGTGACCCGACACAGATGAGGGGTCAACCCAGAGAGAAAGGGAGGTAGTGAGGGCATCAGAGAAAGCTCAACTTCCTATCTCAATATGCACAGCAACTTCAAGAGAGTGAGTAAAAATAGTTGAAATGGCGAGTTAAGGTGATCAGAGTTGAACACCAATTCTATTTGTAAGTGACTATTAGGAGAATTTGGGGTGAAATTGTAATTCTCAGCAGTTAGAAAAAAGAAGGCTGGAGTTACATGAGTCAGAGGTTTTTGGTTTTTTTGTTTTGTTTTGTTTTGTTTTGAGATGGAGTCTCACTCTGTCGCCCAGGCTGGAGTGCAGTGGCACAATCTTGGCTCACAGCAACCTCTGCCTCTCAGGTTCAAGCAATTCTCCTGTCTCAGCCTCCTGAGTAGCTGGGACTACAGGCATGTGCCACCATGCCCGGCTAATTTTTTATGTATTTAGTAGAAATGAGGTTTCACCATGTTAGCCAAGATGGTCTCGATCTCCTGATCCGCCTGCCTTCGCCTCCCAAAGTGAGCCACCGCGCCCGGCTGAGTCAGTTTTAATATAAGTCCTCCTCTTACCACCTGTGACCCTGGCCATCTTTATTATTATTATTATTATTATTATTATTATTATTATTTGTCTATAAATCCAGGAGAACACTTTCTACTTCCAGGGTGATGATGAGAATTAAATATAATAACATCCACAGATTCATACACTAATGCTTAACAAGTCTAAAATGTCTTCCTTTTCCTCCTTATTTTATCCAAACTTCCTCATCTGTTATAAAGGTAACATATTTTGGGAGGGGGAGTTTAATACTTGAATATCCATGCTCCTTTTAAAATCTCACGGATATGTACATTTCAGGTTAAAAAAAAAAGTAGGGTGACTTTAAAGGAGCTATTAGCTACTAGGTATGAATTTAAATGAGGTTTAATTTTAGAACAATTTTTGGAACATATTCTTAGCGTTCATCACTTAACAAATATTTGTGAAGCATGGATGTGTCAGACATACATTCTCAGGCTGGGCTTTTGGTGAATTTCCACTATTGGGGGTGGATATTCTCAAAATCCAATGTTGCAAGAGAGCATCATTTTGACAATGGAGAGCTGTTAAAGTGTATCCTTCAGTCTCTCTGTAGCTCAGACAGTAGGCCGGGGAACACCTCTGTCAGAGGGCTGCCTGGTACCTGCTGGAACCACTGTAGGCTCCAGCTGCACTGATGGGCTGCCAGCTTTCAGCCATGTGGTGCAGTATGCATGCTGTTTCCACTTGAATGGATTTCTCATCTTCTCTTCTTCATCCTTCAGATAGCCTTCCATCCCTCTTCTTCAGATAGGTAGTCTTCCATCTCTCTTCTTCAGATAAGTAGCCTTCCAACCCCTTTGTCCACCATCACCCCAGTCTAGTTCAGACACCCCGCCCCCTATCACAGCACCCATCACACGGGAAAGTACTTGCTGATTTCCCTGTCTGTGTTGCCGCGTTGGAGAAGGGGCTCCTTGTGATCAGAACGAGCTTACTCCCCTGGCTATTATCATTCCAGGGCCTAACATTTGTATGTGTTAACCTATAAATACGTATATAACTGGGTTCGTACATGAGAATAGACATTATATTTACATCGCAGTTATAGAGAACGTGAATTTTGATAAAACAATTTTGAAAAATTATTTTAGTTTTAATCTTACAGTTTCAGCATAGTAATTCATCGGACAAAGAACTATAATTTTTCTGCTCTTGTTGAAGAAACTGAAATAAAGAAAGGGAATGCCATTCCATTCCATTTCCTCATTAGTCGCAACTAATAAATAGAAGCCGAGTTTAACCTAGGTGGTGAGATTTATTGGTTCTGGTATTTGGAAGTTCAGGGAGTATCTTAGCCTCAGGAATAGCTGGATCTAGGTATCTCTCTCCACTTCTCAGCTCTGTTTTCCTCTAGGCTGGCTTTATTCAGATTCAGGTTTTTGTTACTGATGCTTCTAGAAGCTCCAATGGACAAAAGAGAAGTTTTCCAACAGCTGCAACAAAAGTCCCAGAACTGAGTCCCTGTGGCTGTCTTAGGTCATGTCTCCATCCATGAACCACTCACTATAGACAGAGGCTGACCAGACAGGCCTAGACTCGGCCCTGGAGTTTGAGACAGCATCAGAGCCACACAGACACCCTGGATAAGCACCAGAGAGCTACAGCTCTCCGAAAGCACACACTGTGCTGTCACCAGAGCAGGGAATGGTGGCAGAGCAGCATGTGATCAAAGCAAAGTGGTGATAGAGTCAAGAGTGGAATTGATGGCTTTCTGTGAGCCAGAACTTTCAAAGCACTTGAGGTGATGGAAGAGAGAAGCCAGGTTTCCAGCCTGAGGTTGGTCAGGAACAGCAAGAATTGAAGGAATGGAGAGAGTCAGGAGATAACCAGGAGGGACCTGGGAGAAACAGAGCAGTGGTCAGGCTGTGAGCAGTAAGGAGGAAGGATAGACAGGGAGGCAAGCAAGATGGCCAATTGCCACGGAGACAGAATAGGCGGCATAAAGAGCAGCTTTTGAGTGTGACTCTCATGCATGAGGCACCACCCTAAAAGACAATTTGTTTCCTTCTTAGTTCATTAAAATCCTAGAATCACATCCCCTAGATTAAGGAAGCTTCCTTATTCTCTTTGTTCATTCTAAAAGAGTCTGGTCTATAGAATCCATCTCCTAACAGCCAACTAGTATTATTTTATTACTATGATTAACCTCCTCATTGAGTAGAAAGAACAGAGAATTTGTGGTCCATCAGAACTTGTCAAATCCCTGCCCCACTACTTGGCAGTCATGTTAACCTGAGCAGGTCACTTCCCTCTCAGCCTCAGGATTTTTGTAATGCATGTAAGCTGCTGTCCAGGAACCTGAAGACAGAAAGCGCTCAACTCCTGTTAGCAGCTATGACTGTAATTTTTGGTGCTGTAAAGTTTTATAGGTCTAACAAAGCACAGTAATTAGTTCGTCATAGCAAAGTTATCATTAAATCAAGCCAGACAGGCCCCAGATGAGTGTACAACACGTGGAATTTTTCATTATGAAGCAAACACTTCCCCTTTCTGAGGCTCAGCGGTAAACCAGGGATTTTTTTTTCCTCGCCACCATTAGACTGTGCTCAAGATTCCCAAAGGAGAGTAGCACTTAGAGAATTTATTTTTGTAAACAGTGCTGCAATGAACATTCGTGTACACGTGTCCTTATAGTAGCAAGGACCTGGAACCAACCCAAATGCCCATCGACGATAGACTGGATAGGGAAAATGTGGCACATATACACCATGGAATATTATGCAGCCATCAAAAAC
>NW_016107999.1:107658-126606 GCF_001604975.1 Cebus imitator
TGTAGGTGATGGGGAGGAAGGCAGCAAATCACACTGCCAGGTGTGTTCCTATGCAACAATTTTGCATGTTCTTCACATGTACCCCAAAACCTAAAATACAATAAAATAAATAAATGGGAAAAAAAAAAAAAGAGAGAATTTATTTTTAATCATCTGAGCCACACAAGAAAGGATTCTGTCTTATTCAAATATGGCATAACAGAAAAGAGGGCAGGAGCAGAGGGAAAGGCAGTTTTGCTGGATTTAAACTTGAACGGTGGCCTCTGCTTTTAGAAGAAAACTCTGTGGCTTCCTGGTTCTCACGCTGTACAGATGCACCTTCGACCACATGAGCTTGCACTGCATTCATTACTCATCCACACAACTCCTCTTCTTTCAACACTTGCTGACTTCTACTTACCAGGCTCTGGGCTGAGACCCAGAGACAGAGTTCAGTAAGACCTGTCTTTTTCTTTTTTTTATAGAGATAGAGTGTCAGATATGTTGCCCAGGCTGGTCTCAGATTCTTAGGCTCAAGCAATTCTCCTATCTTGGTCTCCCAAAGAATGGGGATTATAGGTGTGAGCCACCACATCTGGCTTAAACCCCATCCTTTGCCCTAAGCAGCTCATAATTTACAGCCAGGGTTTACAAACTGTTTCAATGAAAGGCCATATGGTAAATATTTTAGGCTTTACAGGTAATAACATTTCTGTTGCCACTATAGCAGGTCCTCGAATAATTGGGGATCTATTTTTGGAGCCTTTGAGACCTATTGGAGGAAAGGAGCAATGGATGATAACTCCTAGATGTCTGACCCAAGCAACTGGATGGTGCCACCTGCTGAGGCTGCCACAGGGCAGAAGCTCATCTGCACGAATGCTTCTCAGCCTTTTTAAAAAAAGTATCAGCCTCCAACTAGGAGCCTTTTCAGACATTATTTTCTTAATTGTGCACCCATACAATTGCAACATCACAGATGTGATATATCTATGCACAGATGCTTTTCTGTGCTTTATGCATAAAGAAAGTGAGAGGGGCTTTTGCCCTCCTCTGCCCAAGAACCAACATCTGCTCCCTTAGGAGCACTATCACCCCATTGAGAATGTGTGGTCTAGCTCTAGGAGAGGTGTCTCCATCTCTATCTATTTCAAGCCTCTTGTCTGAGCACTGCCTCTTCCTCAGTCATGATAGGTGGAATCATTGGGCTTTTGGGGGAACCCCTAAACCTCCAAAGAAAGACCGTATTAGAACACAGCATGGCAACACCAACCTTCCTCTTCTTTCGGGCATTTTGCACCTCCCAAGGCTTCCGGGATGACTTTGCTCCAAATGTTCACATGGTCTGATATCCACAGTCACAGGTGATAAAGAGATATTCACATCCTTTATCACCCCAAATCCTTTTAGGAAAAGGAAGATCATTGTGTGGGAAAAATAAGAAGTGCTTTGGGTAGAAGGTGAGACCCTTTGTGTGGGTGTTCCTGGAGAGGGGTGGAAAAGAAGCTGGGGCAGAGCCAGCGGGACAGGAGTCCACACAGGACACGCTGAGACTGCCCATCAACCTGCAAATCTTCAAGAAATGCAACACACACACACCCCAAGTGTTCCACAGGCATGTATTTCTGGTGAGAAAAAAAGTGAAGGGGCTGAGATTTGCATGGGGGAGGGGAGCAAAGGAAGGTGAATACACAAAGGAACAGCAGGTGGACCCCAGGCAAGTGAGTCTAGGAACAGAGAAGCTTGGGAGACATCGTGTATCCCGGGCAACACTACAGGAAGAAGGAGACAATCCCACCCAAGTCTCGAGGTCCTTGGAGGCACAGGCGGGATTTCCTTTCTGTATCTGCTCCTGTGAGAATGCAAGCCAAGGAAGACCCAGCAAAAAGCTAGACAACCAGGAGGTATTCGCTGAAGAATACAAGGCCCAGAGGTGGGACGTCTCAGGATTGGTTCATTCACCAGCTGAACATCCTTTAGCCTCTAAGGCTCCAGTGCTTTCCATCTTCCCCCACTCCCACCCTCCTCAGCACATAGGCCATGTCTCCCCACATGGTTCCCAGCCACATTTACAGCCACAGTGGTGAATCACTATTCTAAAAAAAAAAAAAAAAAAAAAGTGGTGAATCACTATTCTGTAAAGTGTATTTTTTAAGAGTGCAGAAATCTTCCCTAGAATCCCACCCTAACCCCTCAGCCCCCAGCATACTGCTCAGCTGTGAGGGATCTATCACAGGTCCTTGGTCACAGCAACCCGAGGCCAAAATAATGATATTAAGATGACTGGCTAAACCAGCGATGCTCAAAGTGTGGTCCCTGGATCAGCAACATCAGCACCACCTGGAAATTATTAGAAATGCAAATTATTGCACTCCATCCAGGCCAATAAAGTCAGAGACTCCGAGGGGTAGGGCCCTGCAATCTACGGTTTAATGGGCCCTCCAGGTGATTCCAATGAACCAGAAGTTTAGAACCAGCTAAGTAGTTTAATACAAACATGCATTTCTGGTGCTATGGTTTGGATGCGTGTCCCTCCAAATCTCATGTTGGAATTTTATTTCCAATGTTGGAGGTGGGGCCTTGTGGAAGATGTTTGGCTCATAAGGATGGAGCCCTCAGGAATGTCTTGGTCCTATGCTCATGGTTATGGGTGAATTCTCAATTCTCACTCTATTAGTTCCCCCCAAGAGCTGATTGTTTAAAAGACCTGACACCCTCCCACTCTCCTTTGTTTCCTCTGTCACCATGTGATCTCTGAACACCTTAGCTCTCCTTCAACTTTCACCATGAATGAAAGCTCCCTGAAGCCCTTACCAGAAGCAGATGCTGGAGCCATGCTTCTTGTACAAGCTGCAGAACTGTGAGTCAAATAAACCTCTTTTCTTCACAAATTACCCAGCCTCTTAGATATTACTTTATAGCAACACAAATGAACTAAGACATCTGAGCTGCAGAGGATGGCAGCATGGGAAGCACCTGCTGGTTTGCCTGTCCTGAATGCAGCTACCAGTGCATGACAGCGGTGAACTGGAGAGAGCTGGCAGCATGAAGAGGAGCCCAAGTGAAGCCCACACTCTCATTGCTTGGCAAGAAAAGAATGAATGTATTCTTCTTGGGTCAAGTGGACTCATGAGAATACCTGGGTGGAAGCCATCTTGAAAGCACCCATACTCAAAGGAAAGACACTGGCCTCATGTCCAAAGATTAGCAACTAAATATATATTGACATGGTATTAAATAAAATGAAATGCTTCAGATACATTCGTAGGGCTGGGTGTGCTGTCTCACACCTATAATCCTAGCACGTTGGGAGGCCAAGGCAGGTGGATCACATGAGCTCAGAAGTTCAAGGCTGGCCTGAGCAACATGGTAAAATCCTGCCTCTACTAAAACTACAAAAAAAATCAGCCAGGGGTGGTGGTGCACATATGTAGTCCCAGCTACTCAGGAGGTTGATGCAGGAAAATCTCTTGAACCAGAGAATCAGAGGTTGCAGTGAGCCAAGCTCATGACACTGCACTCTGCCCTGGGTGACAGAGCAAGGCTCCATTTCAAACAACAACAACAAGAAGATACATTTATATAGGTACTACCATGAATAAGGAAGGAAACTTAGATATATACCTCTCAGTAACTAATAGAACAAAAAAATGCCCAAAAAAAGGCATAAAGATTGTATTAGAGTTCTTCGGGGAAATAGAACCATATAATAGATATATGACAGGAGATAATTTCATGAGCCAATCTCCTTTTGTATATTTATATCTAATATATTTATATATTAAAGGAGGTTGGCTCATGCAATTATAAGGCTCATGATCTGTCAGGTCCAAGTCCAAAGGCCTGAGAACCAGGAATGTTGATATTCAAAGGCAGGAGGAGATGGATGTCCCAGTTCTGACAGGGAGAGAAAATTCACTCTGTCCACCTTTTTGTTTTATTTTGGTTCTCAGCATATTGGATGATGCCCGCCCACGTTGGTGAGGGTGACCTTCTTTACTGTGTATATGGAGTCAAATGCTAATCTCCTTCAGGAACACTATCATAGGCACATCAGAAACAGTGTTTTCCCAGCTATCTGGACATCCCCTAGCCCAGTCAAGTCGGCACATAAAATCATCTGTCATGAAAGTATAGACTATCTAAACAACACAATTAACAAATTTGATACAGTTGACATATATAGAACCCTACAATCCATCATGGAAAATGCATGCTTTTTAAGTATGCATGGATTATTTACTAAGACTAGCCATAAACTGGGCCATAAAGTGAATCTCCATTAATTCCAAATGACTAAAAGTATTCTGAGTATATTCTCTAACCACAGTGAAATTAAGCTAGCTATCAACAACAACAAGAATTTTTACCAGAATGTTTGGACATTAAGCAACATGCTTCTAAAAAACCCATTGGTCAAGTAATAAATCAAAAATAAACATTAGAAATTATCTTGAGCTGAATGGTAATGAAAATATTACATGGTGATGAGTCACAGCTAAAGCTGTGCTTACAAGGAAATGTGTAACTTTATTTTAACTTTTATTTTAACTTCAGACATACATGTGCAGGTTTGTTACATAGGTAAACTTGTGTCATGGGGATTTGTTCTACAAGTTATTTCATCACCTAGTACCCATTAGTTATTTTTCCTTATCCTTCCCTCCTCCCACCCTCCATCCTCCGATAGGCCCCAGTGTGTGTTGTTCCCCTCTATGTGTCCATGTGCTCTCATCATTTAGTTCCCACTTATAAGTGAGAACATATGTTATTAGGTTTTCTGTTCCTGTGTTAGTTTGCTAAGGATGATGGCCTCCAACTCCATCTATGTCCCTGAAAAGGACATTATCTCATTCTTTTCATGGCTGCATAGTATTCCATGTTGTATACGTACCACATTTTCTTTATCTAGCCTATCATTGATAGACATTTAGGTTGATTCCATGTCTTTGCTATTGTGAATAGTGTTGCAATGAACATACACATGCATTTTAATACAATGATTTGGGATTGCTAAGTCAAATGGTATTTCTGTTTTTAGGTCCTTGAGAAATCACCACACTGTCTCCCACTGTGGTTCAACAATTTACACTCCCACCAACACTGTATCAGCGTTCCTTTTTCTCCACAACCTTGCCAGCATCTGTCATTTATGACTTTTTAGTAACAGCCATTCTGAATGGTGTGAGTCAGCATCTCATCATTGTGGTTTTGACTTATATTTCTTTAATAAGCAGTGATGTTGAGTTGTTTTTTTGTTGTTGTTGCTTTTTGTTTTGTTTTGTTTTTTGTTTTTTGACAGTCTCACTATGTCACCCAGGCCAGAGTGCAGTAGAATGATCTCAGCTGACTGCAACCTTTGCCTCCTGGGTTGGAGGGATTCTCATGCCTCAGCCTTGCAAGTAGCTGGGATTACAGGTGCACACCACCACGCCCAGCTAATTTTCTGTAGTGTTAGTAGAGATAGTGTTTTGCTATGTGAGCCAGGCTGGTCTCAAACTCTTGTATTCAAGTGATCCACCCACCTCAGGACCTTTTTTTTTTCTCATATTTGTTTGCTGCACATATGTCTTCTTTTGAAACGTGTCTGTCTGTTCATGTCCTTTGCCCACTTTTTTATGGAGTTGTTTTTCTTTCTTGTAAATTTGTTTAAGTTTATTATAGATGCTGAATATTAGACCTTTGTTCAATGCAAAGTTTGCAGAAATTTTCTCCCATTCTATAGGTAGTCTGTTTACTTCATTCATGGTTTCTTTTGCTGTGCTGCACTTTTTCTTTCTTTTTTTTCTTTTTTCTTTTGAGATGGAGTCTCACTCTGTCACCGAGCTGGAGTGAAGTGGCATGATCTTGGCTCACTGAAACTTCTGCCTTTCAGATTCAAACTATTCTCCTGCCTCAGCCTCCTGAGTAGCTGCGACCACAGGCACAGGCCACAATGCCCGGCTAATTTTTGTATTTTTAGTAGAGATGGGGTTTCAGCATGTTGGCCAGGCTGGTCTCAAACTCCTGACCTCAACTGATCCACTTGCCTTGGCCTCCCAAAGTGCCGGGGTTACAGGCATGATTTTTAGAATTTTCTGTTGATATTCATAAGTGATAGTGGTCTGTACTTTTTTGTTCATCTCTATCTTTAACAGGTTTTATTAAAGTTATTCTCATTATATTAAAAAAAATTGGAAAAATATGTTCCTTTACTTTTGCTCCAGATAAATTTAAACAAAATTGGAATTATCAGTTGTTTATTACTTAACATTTTGTTTTGAAGAATTATAGATTTTCAGAAAAAAAATATTTTAAAGGTACAAAAGTTGCTATATACTTAGATTCCCTGGAGGTATACATGTTTTTTTCTGAAGTGCTTGAGAGTAAATTGTAGATACATTTTTTAACCCTGAATGTTAGTATGTATTTCCTAAAAACAAGGACATCATCTTATATAACCACAATACAATGATCAAAATCAGGAAATTAACAGATACAACACTACCATCTTATCCATAGACCTTATCTAATTTTATTAGTTTTCCCAATAATATCTTTTCTAGAAAAATATTTTTTCTGGTTCAGAATCCAATACAGCATCACACATGCATTTAGTTGCCATGTTCCCCCAGTCTCTTTTAATCTGGAGCAATTTATCAGTCTTTTTCTTTCTTAACCCTGATATTTTTGAAGCATATAGCTGTTCATTCTGTGTAACATCCCTCAATTGTATTTGGCCATGACTAGATTCAGGCCATGCATTTTTGGTCAGAAATACCACAGAAGCAATGTCCTGTCCTTCTCAGTGCATTATATCAAGAGGCACATATGTTTGTCCCATTACAAGTGATGTTAACACTGATCATTTGATTATGTTGTCTGCCAGGTTGTACACTGTAAAGAATTTCTGTCCCTTAGTGGTATGTTAAAATTCCCCTAGAAACCTCATAGCATTTTTTCTAATGGATGGCATGATAGCTCTTTCAAAACTTCCATTACTCCCTGAATTTCCTTAAGCTGGCCCTTTGTAATCATTCCATTTCCCAGTTCCTAACCCCTGACAACAACTGATCTATTCTCTGTTCCTACAGTTTTGCTTCTTCAGAATGCCATATAAATGGGAATAATAAATTATGTAACATTTTGAGACTGGCTACTTTTACTCAGTCTAATGCCTTTGAGATTTGTCTATGTTGTTGCCTGAATCAATAGTCTGTCCCTTTTAATGGTGGAATAATATTCTGTTTGATAGCTGTACCAATTTATTTATCTATTCACCTGTTAAAGATCAGTTGAGTGGCTTCCATTTTGAGGTGATTATGAGTAGAGCTGCTATAAACATCTGTGTAAAGAGTTTTGTGTGAACACAGTAGTTATACCTAGGATAAATACTCTGGGAGTGAATCACTTGGTTTTATTGATAGTGTATGTTTTACTTTAGAAGAAACTGACAAACTATTTTTCCATGGCTGTACCATTTTATCCCACCAGGAATGTAGGAGAGTCCCAGTTACTCCATATATTTGCCAGTGTTTGATATTGTCAGATTTTTTCTGTTTTTAACTTTAGTAATTCCAGTGGGCATGTCAGTATATCTCATTACAGTTTTAATTTACATTTTCTTAATGGCTAATGATGTTGAACATCTTTTCATGTGCTTATTGCTGTGTCTATATGTGTGTTAAAGAAGTGTGTGTTCAAATGTTTTGTCCATGTTTTTATTGGGTTATTTGTTTCCTTCCATTGAGTTTAGAATGTCCTTTTCATATTCTGGATACAAGTTGTCTGTCAAATACATGTCTTGAAAATATTTTCCCAAGTCTATGGCTTATTTTCTCATTCTCCTAACAGTGTATTTCAAAACATTTAAATTTTGATTAAGATCAACTTATTATTTTGTTTCATAGATTATGCTTTTTATGTCATATCTAAAAATTATTTGCTTAACCTAAGGTCATACAGATTTTCTCCTATGTTTTCTTTGAAAGTTGTTAGAGTTTTACATTTTACATTTATAGCTGCAATTTATTTTGAGATAATTTGTGAATAAGTTATGAGGTTTAGATCAAGCTTCATTTTACTGCAAATGAATATTCAATGGTTCTGATGCCATTTGCTGAAAAACCATCCTCCATTGAATTGCTTTTGCGTTTTTATCAGAAATTAATTGGCCATATTGATTGGCTTTTAAATCTCTATTCTGAACACTGTTTCTGAAATTTCTACTCTGTTCCATTGATCTATGCAAGTATGCTTTCACCAATACTATACTGTTTATTATAGTTTTATAATCTTAAAATGCAATTTCATTTTTCTTTGTCAAAATTGTTCTGGCTATTCTACATTCTTTTTCTTGCCATATACATTTTATAATAAGCATGTGTATATCTATAAAAAATCCTGTTGCAATATTGATTGAACTAGCATTAAATTCATAGATCAATATACAGATCTGTCATGATTAACTCTATTAAAGGTTCCAATCCATGAGCAGGACATGTCTCTCCATTTTTTTCTCTTTTTGAATTTTGCATTATCATTGCTCATTGCTAGTATATAAAAATATGAATGGTTTTGCACTGACTTTAAATCTACAAACTTGCTAAGTTCACTTACATAGTTCCAGCAGGTTTTATTTCTTACTTTCTAATCTATATGTTTTTATTTCTCTATCTTACTTTAATCCACTATTAAAGGAGAGAATGAGAATGGACATTCTTGCCTTATTCCTAATCTTAGAGGAAAGTATTCAGTCATTAAGTATGATGTTAGCTTCCCCTTAGGAGGATAAGGAAGTTCCCTTCTATTCCAACATCACCAAGATTTTTTATCACAAACAATGCTGAATTTTGTCAAATGGTTTTTCTGCATTAATTGAATAATCATATGGTTTTTGTTGTTGTTGTTGTTGTTGTTGTTGTTACTCAGTTGATATGGTGAATTACATTGATCAGGTTAAACTATTGACCCAGTCTTTCATCACAGCAGTAAACCCCACTTACTCATGGTATATTATTCATTTCATATGTTGCTGAGTTCCATTTTTTATGTTTTCTTGAGAAATTTTACATCAATGCTTATAAATGATATTGACTCATAGTTTTCTTTCCCCATATTATTTTTGTCTGGTTTTGGAATCTGGATGATGTAAAACACAAAAAGTGGGTTGGGAAGTGTTCCTTCCGCTTTTCTTTTCTGGAAGAAGTTACGTAAAATTGGCACTATTTCTTTTGTAAATGCTTTGTAGGACTCACCAGTGAGATCATCTGAACCTGAAAATTTCTTTCTTGGAAGGATTTTAACTACAAATTCAATTTTTAAAATAGACGTAGGTCAATTCAGGTTATCTACTTTCTTCTTTGGTGACTTTTAGTAGTTTGTATCTTTCAACAAATTCCTTTTATATAAATTGCCAAATGTATGTACATACAATTGTTCCTAGTATTCTCTTACTACCTTTTAATCTCTATGGAATCTATAGTAACATCTTGCCCCCCCACTTTTGCGATCTTAATTTTGCTCCATTTTCTTTTTTAAAAATTTCTGTTGTATCTTCTTAGGAGGATTGCTTCATTTGTGTTTAGCCCTTCTTACTTATTAATATAAGTCTTTTAAGCATTAAGTTCCCCCTTAACACCATTTATAAGTTCTGATATATAGAAATTATTTATCATTTCCTTCATATGATCTAATTTTGGTTGAAATTTTTTCTTTGCTCTGACTTAAAAGAGTTTTGTTTGTTTGTTTACTTTGAAGATATGAGGGTTTTTTCTGATTTTATCTTTAATTTCTAATTTTACTACATTAAAATTAGGAAATTTTCCTGTACCATATCTACCTTTGGAAATGTATTGAGACTTTCTTTGTGGACTAATATGTGGTCAAATTTTGCACTTCTTTTATAGGTACATGTTTTAAAAAGAACCCTATTCTTTATTTTCAAGTTAAAAAGTTTCCTTTATGCTAACTTACTAATTGATTATTCTGTTTAGATCTACTTGGTTTGTAATTGACTAAGAAAGTTGAATTAAAGTTCTTAATATTACTATATATCTGTTATGTATCTTTTTTCTTTAGGTAATTCTTATAGTTTTTACTTAATCAGAGCTGATACCTTTATTTAGTTCATTGAGAATTACACTATGTCCATCTCATCTTACTGAGTCCCTCAATTTCATACATGTGTCTTATAAGTATCATAATATTGGTTTTTATTGGTGATCCATCCTGAATTTATACTGAATTTCATTCATAGGTAGGTGTATTAATGTCTTATTGCTTCTGTAAAAATTATCACAGATTTAATGGCTTAAAACAACATGTACTATCTTACTCTTCCAGAGGTCGGAAATCTGAAATGTGTCTCACTAGGCTAAAACCAAAATGCTGATGTGGCTGGAGCTTCTAGGGCAGAATCTGTCTTCTTATTTTTTCCCAGCTTCCAGAGGCTGTCTATATTTCTTGAATTATAGTCCCTTTCTCCTTCTTCAAAGACAGCAATGGTGGGTTGAGTCCTCCTCGGACTGCGTCACTATGACGTCTTCTAGAGTCAAATCTTCCCTCTGCCTCTTTAAGAAACTTTTGTGATGGCATCAGGCCCACTGATAATCCAGAGTAACCTCCTATTTAAGACTGACAGATTAGCAACCTCAAGTCCATCTGCAACCCTCAGCATGTAACATAACAAATTCACAGCTACCAGGGAACAGTCCTTTATTTCCTTAGTCCTCTATGTATTAGTTCTTTATGGTTTTACATATTTACAGTATTAGTTCTTTATTAGCAAGTTTTTGTTAATATTTTTAATATTTATATTTGTACTTTAAATGTACGATGATAGATTGGATTATTGTCTTAAATTCCTCACTTTAGAGCAATATATTATTTCCACCCCATTAATGATGGGCTTAGACATGTGACTTGCTGCAGCCAGTAGAATTTTTGCAGATGCAGCATGAGCAGAGGCATGACATGTGCTTTACTGCTTGGCTTGTGGTGTGCTATGAGAAGATTCCCTCTGGGTATCTGCTGCTCTTTCACCTGGGTCCAGGGCTAATAAAGGTGGATATCTAAACTCAGCCCATTGCCTGAAGCCAAGCCCAGATGGCCCACAGCCTCAGGCAGGGCTACCTGACAATATCATTTCTGATCAGCCCAAACTTCAATCGAAGGACACATCAACAATGATATTGTGATGTTCTTGTAAACCACTAACTTTCTGAGGTTGGTACTAACCTGGCTATGATTATTTGTATTGCTACTACTTAGTCAATTTTAAATATGTTTTTACTCTCATCCATTATGTGAAATCTTCAATATATTTTCTTCTCCATCTATTTCTTTATACCTTTTCTTCCCCCAGTTTGAGTAACGTCTATCATTTCTATAATGTTTTACAGTATATAACATTCAGCTTCCATCCTGCCAATTGAATATTCACATTAATATTAGTCTTTGTTCTTCTATCAGATATGTATAATGCTCACTGCCAGTCCTTGTATACCATTTCTCAAAAAATGGTTGGTTGGTTAAAGTTTGCCATTTTTATTTTCCTCAAGGAAGGTTCATGGGAACACATTCTGTGAGCTCTTATGTTTTTAAAATTGTATTTTTTAGCCTTTCTATTTAAAGAACTTTGTGACTGGATATAAAATCATTGATTCATGCTCTCTTTCCTAAATATTAAGTGTTGTTCTACTGTAGTCTGGAGTTGAATGTTGTTCTGGAGAAATGTGAAGTCAGCTGGGGACAAAGGAAATAAAGCCCTATATAAGGTCTAATACTAGGAATCTTTATATTCACAGTCCACTCATTTTTCTAGGAAATGTCTCAGCATTGACCATTCAGAGCCATCTTTCCTGGCACACAATGTGTCCTTGGCAATGTGTAGATTCAAGTGTTATTTTATTTTAGGAATGTTATCTTGATTTATACTTTTAATATTTGTTCTGTTTTGTGTTTTGTTTTCTTCTTTGGGAATGCATATATTTAATGTCCTTTGCCTGTGCCCTAAATCTATCACAATCTATTCCCCTTTAACTCTTTCTATTTACATATTCTTTTGTTCATGCTTCTCACTTCTATTTTCTATGTCATTTATTATCTTTTTGTAGTGTAGCTCTTTTAAATTTTGTCTTGATTTTTACCATGGTTCTATTTTTTCTTCCTCTTCTCTGAGTTTTGCCAGATCACATTTTATCTTCTGCTGCCCTGCAATCTCATCTCTGAGGTATTGCATAACGGTTATTTTTAGGGATTATTGCTCTATTATGATGTTTAATTCATAGTAGAGTGTTTGTTGACAATTCTAATCTGTTCCAAGGCCATTTTACTACTGAATATTTTTATTCATAAATTTTGCTGTTCGCTTCCTCGTTTCTTTCATAGTATCTTCTTTAAAATGCACCACTACTTTATTTTTTATGGCTTATTGTTAAGTGCATTAGAATTTCACAAGCCCTGTATTTGCTATAGATGGAGAGAGGCCAGGATGGAATTATAATCAAGTCAGCTTTCACAACTCAGAAGCTCTCTTCTCCTCACTTACAAAGTTAGGCTGCTTCTCTTAAACATGGACTGTCTAACATGCTTCTACATGTAACCTAGTATGGAGGATTAAATTCCTATTCTCCCTTCTTTTCGCCCTGTAGTAATATCATATATCTACATCTTTGCCACCCCTCCTGGTGGATGGATTGTACTTGTCTATCCCTTGATTTTGGACTTGACCATGCAACTTGCTTTGGCTAATGAGCTATTAGTGAGTATCCCATGATCAAAGGCATGACACTTGGCTAAGGAGTCATTAGGGAGTATGTCGTGATCAAAAGCATGAAATGTGTTCATGCATTTGAGTTTATCCTCTTGACTCTTGTCTTTCATTATGAGAAGAACATGCCTCAGGTAGTCATTGATTTAAGGAGGTTGAGATACATATGGAAAAGACAACACTCAACCATCAAACTGGGGTCAAATCTAACTTAACAGCCTAGGTACATTAGCCCCAGCCACCTTGAAGATACATGAGCAAGAACAAATGTTTGAGTTTGGGTGTGTTTGTTATATGGTGAAAGCTGACTGATACATCCAGCCTCCTCACTTCTCTGAACCTAACCATGTTCAGGGGGACTTCTTTCACCTCTCAGTGTACTCTACTTTTTCACTCTCTTTTTAAATTAAATCATATGGCTTTTTCCCTTCATAGTGGTTCCCCCAGCTTCAAGAAATTTTAATAATTATTTTAGTCCAATGCTTTACTGAGCTCTCTCCTCTGCTGTTGGCTCTTTTCTCTCGCACAGCTCCTGGGTGCTCTTGGCAGCTCTTACTAATTTTTTTTCAGTCTGTCTCCCAGCTTCACTAAAAAAAGTAGTTTGAATTTTTGTTTTCTGTTTTCCTTATTGCTTTGGGTGATTTCCAGGGAGAAAAGAAGAGATTATGAAGTGTGGACATCCATTTTCAAATGGAAGTCTGCCTTGCTTCTAGAATAAGAAGGTAGCATGGAGTTTTGGATCAAATATGGGCTTTAGAATCAGACAGACCTGAATCAAATCCTGGGTCTGCCACTAATTTCTGTTAGAATTTGAAAAACTTACACTGACCTCCCTGAGCTCCTGTTTGCTTCTTCAATCTATAAAGAGGATTTAAGGCCGGGCGCGGTGGCTCATGCCTGTAATCCCAGCACTTTGGGAGGCCGAGGCGGGTGGATCACAAGGTCAAGAGATCGAGACCATCCTGGTCAACATTGTGAAACCCCGTCTCTACTAAAAATACAAAAAAAAATTAGCTGGGCATGGTGGCACGTGCCTGTAATCCCAGCTACTCAGGAGGCTGAGGCAGGAGAATTGCCTGAACCCAGGAGGCGGAGGTTGCGGTGAGCCGAGATCGCGCCATTGCACTCCAGCCTGGGTAACAAGAGCGAAACTCCGTCTCAAAAAAAATAAAAATAAAAAAAATAAAAATAAAGAGGATTTAGTAACACTTACCTCAGAGTTATTAAAAAGAATATCTTCAGAGAATGAAAGCTAAAATATGGACAGCATCTAGCAGTGCAAATAGTAGACACACCAAAAAATGAAAATAAAAATTTTTTTGAGACAGAGTCTCACTCTATCGCCCAGGCTGGAGTGCAATGGCACAATCTTGGCTCGTTACAACCTCCGCCTCCCAGGTTCAAGTGATTCTCCTGCCTCAGCCTCCTGAGTAGCTGCAATTACAGGCATGTGCCACCACAACCAGCTAATTTTTTTGTATTTTTAGTAGAGACAGGGTTTTACCATGTTGGCCAGACTGGTCTGAAACTCCTGACCTCAGGTGATCTGTCCACCTCAGCCTCCCAAAGTGCTGGGATTACAGGTGTAAGACACTGCATCCACAGCCTGAAAACATAATTATTATAATTCTTTCATTGGTGACTAGAGAATAAAAGATGTAAGAATGCAGTTTTTAAAACATCTAGATGAAAAGGCAATAAAAGTACAGAGACATGTCTTCCATTCTGTGAAATCTTCACAAGAACAGTGAGAGTTGCTGATTCTTCCAGAAACTCAGAAAATAGTTTAGTTCCTTGCATCCTGTCCCTTCTCTCCATACTTGGGTTTTCTTTCCCCACCTCTACAGAATACAGGCCTTGGTTCTGGGGATGGGACCAATGGCTCAGGCCAAGCCAATTTGCATAACCTCATTCCCTGGCCATAATCCATTTGTGCATTGATGGTATGTGACTAGTTCAGAACCAATGAGATTGTAAAAGATGTTAGCCGATGGTTTTAGAAAAGCAAGTTTTTGCTCTTCTGAAGGAGCTTCTAGGAGCAACCTTGTCCCTCTCCCTTGCCATGGTCATCAAATCCCAGAAGATTTTGAGAGCCCTCTTAAAACTGCAACAGGAAAAAGGTATGGTCTTGAGATGAGGCTAGCACGGCAGAGAGGAAACACACAGAGAAAAAGACCCAGATCCTTGATGATATAGTTGCACATGTGAATCAAACCAATGCTGAAGCCCATCCAACCTCTTCACTCTATGGTAAATAAACCAATTAACCTTCCTCAAATTGGTTATGCCCATTTGAGTTCAAGTGTCTCTTACTTGCAGCTAAATATACTCTATCATATTCTCAGACAACAAAGTTTCCCAACAATTCCCATCACCATTATTAACACATTCTCAGCTAAAGACCATCTTTAATCCTGTGTCCCAGGTGGTTTCCAGAATCAAAAACCATTACTCAGTGTCCCTTTGGTCATTCTGTTTTTTCATAGATTATGCTATTGCATGGGCCCAACAAACATTTATCAATAATAAAAGCTAACATCTGTTAAGTTAATACATGTCAGTCTCTCTACCAAGCCCTTTGCTGCATTCTTTTATCTAATTCTTATAACATTCCCATGAGATAAGCACCATTGCCTCTTCCTACAGAGAGAGAAACTAAGACTTTGTCATCTTAGCTACCCGACCTAAGTTAGAGATCAAGAAAGTGGTGAATCCAAGAGTCAAACTGACTCCAAAGTTGAATTCTTAAACACTAAACTGAACTATGTCTAAAAAATATGTATTGGGCACCATCTGTGCACCAGAGAGGAATCAGTTTTCCTCATGAGTTGCACATGAGCTAATGGGATAAGCAAATTTGTCCACAGATAATTACCAAGACTGCACCACTGCACTCCAGCCTGGGTGACAGAGTGCAACTCCATTTTAGAAAAATAAAAAGCTGTGATGATCTTGAACTCCTGATCTAATGTGATTCACCCACCTTGGCCTCCTAAAGTGCTGGGATTACAGGCATGCTGATATTGGATGAAATGTTTTATATGTATTTGTTAGGACCATTTTGTCTAAAGTATAGTTTAGTTAATTTCCTTTTTAATTTTCTGCCTGGTTGAAGTACAGCAGGGAATGCAGGAATGTGGCCTGAAGAAACAAGTGGAGGCCAATTCAGGAAAAAGTCCCTTAAAAATGTAAAGCAGCCAGGACTCTCTCCTGAGGGTGATGGGGACCCAGGGAAAGGTTTTTGGCAGGGGAGTGACATGATCAGATGGTTCTGTAAACTAGAAATGTGACTGTAATGTGAAAGATAAATGAATGGAATGAGACTGGGGTTCAGCCAACGTGTGAGGAAGGTGTACAATATTCCAGGAGTGATGTAATGTGCACATGGCCCATGAAAGAATATCAAATGACTTCCTCTTGAATGGAAGAAAGAAAAGGAGCATAAAGTACTTCCACATTCTGCTGCAAGCCAACATTCTGCCCAGTGGGAACTGCAGGTGTGGACAGCACATCCTACATCAGGGAAGTGCCCCATTACATGAAAACTATATCCCTCCAATCAACAATGAACACCACTCCTTCTAGGTGACCTGCTGAAGTGCCCAGCAAGTGTTTACGATAATTGGATTGCAGAGAATTAGGCCAGAGTCAGTCAGGGGTGGGGTGTGGCCTCCAGAAGGATAATGTGCTCCATCATGCTTTCAACTGTTGTAAAGACTAAATAGATTCTGTGACCCATCCCAGTCCTCACCATGGAAATCTGTCCTTAACCATGCTAAAGCACACACATACACTCACACACAAAATGTAAACACATCCACACTCACACAAGAGGAAATGAAAAGAACACTTAACTGCAATCAGTCAATGGCTTAAGCCATTTCTTTATTTCTATCTGTGCCCTAAGCTTTGTGGCATTGCTTCTGAGCCAGAGGTCATCATCAGATGATAATTGCTAAAATTTAGTGAGAATGCACATTAATGTGCATTAATGAATACATTAATGTATTCATCTCATTGAATCAAAAAAAATCCTATTATGTCAGTATTGCTATCCTAATTCTGAAGAAGAGAAAACCAAGGCTCAGCAAGGAAGTACCTGAGCTCAGACTCGAATCCAGTCTGTGTGGCTGGGACCCCATGCTCCAAAAATGAGTACTATCCTTCACATTTGTCCAGCACTTCAGATTTACAGTAATGTAATGTTATGTTATTTAATCATCACAGCCACTCTCTACAAAACCATTGACATTTTTCAGGTGCACAGGCTGAGGCTTAGAGAGGGGAGATAACAAACCTGGGTTCACACAGCAAGGAGTAGAAGCAAGATTTGTATCCAGCCTCCAGAAACAATGGTTCTAATCATAGGGATACACTGCTCACTTCACCGTGGGAGCTTTGCACCTGTCTAGATTGATACACACCTTCTATTTTTGACTCCAAATGGCTGAGTAATCTGCTCATGTTAATACATCAACCTAAATTACAGCAGAAAAAAACCTCAAGTTGACCACTCATTATCTCACTCTTTTGCACAGAACAAATAAGAAGAATAGTAGGGAATGTAACGCTTGGCATTCTTTTGAAAAAACACTTTTCTTATTATTGTATTCTAAAATATCTATGCACCAAAATTGCAAAGGAGTTCAAAGAACTATCTTAAAACACATTTCGGAATAGGTTTGCTTCTTGTTCTTTAACAAGCCCTGGGCTGAGGTAAACAACTTTCATTTTATTCTTAAGGATCTTGAAATCCATGTCTTTCACTTTTGAGGCAGCAATTATTAGCCTACCAACCAAAAAAGTCTAGGTCCAGATGGGTTCACAGCTGAATTCTACCAGATGTACAAAGAGGAGATGGTACCTCTTTGGAATAGTTTGAAACTATTCCAAACAATACAAAAAGAGGGAATCCGTCCCAAATTATTTTATGAGACCAATATCATCCTGACACCAAAACCCAGCAGAGACTCAACAAAAAAAGAAAACTTCAGTCCAATATCCATGATGAACACAGATGCAAAAATCTTCAATAAAATACTGGCACCATTGCAACAGCACATAAAAAAGCTTATCCATCACGATCGAGTGGGCTTCATCCCTGGGATGCCAGGCTGGTTCAACATATGCAAGTCTATAAATGTAATTCACCACATAAACAGAACCAAACACAAAAACCACATGATTATCTCAATAGATGCAGAGAAGGCCTTCAACAAAATTCAATAGCCCTTTATGCTAAAAATTCTCAATAAACTAGGTATTGAAGGAACATATCTCAAAATGATAAAAGCAATTTATGACAAATCTACAGCCTATATCATACCGATTGAGCAAAAACTGGAAGCATTCCCTTTGAAATCCAGCACTAGACAAGGATGCCCTCTCTCACCACTCCTATTAAATATAGTATTGGAAATTCTAGCCAGAGAAATTAGGCAAGAAAAAAAAAAAGGTATTCAATTAGGAAAGGAGGAAGTCAAATTGTCTCTACTTGCAGACAACATGATTGTATATTTAGAAGATTCTATCATCTCAGCCCAAAATCTCCTTAAACTGATAAGCAACTTCAGCAAACTCTCAGGATACAAAATCAATGTGCAATTTATTTTGCAATTCTATACACAAATAACAGACTAACAGACAGTCAAATCATGAGCAAACCGCCATTCAGAATTGCTACAAAGAGAATAAAATTCTTTGGAATACAGCTAACAAAGGATGTAAAGGACTTCTTCAAGGAGAATTACAAACCACTGCTCAAGGAAATAAGAGAGGACACAAACAAATGGAGAAACATTCCATGCTCATGGTTAGAAAGAATCAATATCATGAAAATGGCCATACTGTCCAAAGTAATTTATAAATCCAGTGCTATCCCCATCAAGCTACCAATGAGCTTCTTCACAGAACTTGAAAAAAACACCTTAAATTTCATATGGAACCAAAAGACAGCCTGCGTAGCCAAGAAAATCCTAAGCAAAAAGAACAAAGCCAGAGGTATCATGCTACCTGATTTCAAACTATAATACAAAGCTACAGTATTCAAAACAGCATGGTACTGGTACCAAAAAAGATACAGACCAATAGAACAGAATAGAGGCCTTGGAGGCAATGCCATACATCTACAACCATCTGATCTTTGACAAACCTCACAAAAACAAGCAATGGGGAAAGGATTCCCTGTTTAATAAATGGTGTTGGGAAAACTGGCTAGC